>NC_066538.1:7204925-7242425 GCF_024679095.1 Eriocheir sinensis
AAGGGGAATGAGAGAGGAGGGAAAGGAAGGGAGAGAAGGGGAGGGAGGGAGGGAGGGAGGGAAGGAAGGAAAACACACAAGGTAGCTGGAGGAAAAGGGAATTCTCAAGGGAAGTAAAGATGTCAAAGAGAGAGGGAAAAATATATCTATTCTGGAGAGAGAGAGAGAGAGAGAGAGAGAGAGAGAGAGAGAGAGAGAGAGAGAGAGAGAGAGAGAGAGAGAGAGAGAGAGAGAGAGAGAGAGATGACGGGAGCCAGCTTCGCCACACGCTAAATCAAGGTCAGAGAACCGTGAACGAAAGACTTCTGGTGGTGATGGAGGAGGAGGAGGAGGAGGAAGAAGAGGAAGAAGAAGAAGAAGAAGAGGAGGAGGAATAGTGGCGGTGAAGGCATCATTCCCTCACTGAACCAAAAAAAAGAAATAGGAGAGAGAGTGAGGGAGTGAGTTCGACTGAGAGAGAGAGAGAGAACCAGGAATACAGAGAGGGAGAGGGTGAGAGAGAGAGTCCGACTGAGAGAGAGAGAGAGAACCAGGAACACAGAGAGGGAGAGGGTGAGAGAGAGAGAGTGAGTCCGAGTGAGTGAGAGAGAGGAAGGCGCTAACAAACAGCCGCTAATAGTTCAATTCTTTAATCTAAATTCTCTGGCGGGCGGCGGAGCGGGGCGCAGCGACGGAAACAAGGCGGAATAAATAACGGAAAGGCCCACTCCAATCAGGCCGCGCGTCCGATGGTGGGAGATCGAGTGCTCGCTTTTTCCTCTGTTTTATGTCTGATAAAAATTCATAAGGCTCTCCCGGCGCGGGGCTATTGTATTACAGATGACTCCCGTAATATCTGTTTCAATTCTGTGGTACGAAACTGGTGACACCGCGCCTGCCTGCCTCGGTCCCTCGCTCGTCACCAGACACGCCCACTCTCCCACACCCTCTCACAGCCTCTCTCAGCCTCCCACGCCCACTCTGAAGGCTTTGGAGGAGGACCACGCCCCCATGCCAGCCCTCTATGCCGCCCCCCGCCGCCCCCCGTCCTCTTTGGCAAGGTGGTCATCCCGGAAATGCTTCGTCTTCGGCCGCCTCGTTCACCGGCGTAATGTGTGTTTCAATTTGGCCAATCATACTTAGCTGTGCGCCTCCCCAGAGCTTTGCGCACGCCAGACAGCCAATCACCGCCCTCCTCGCTGGGGATTCTGCCTCCTCTTCCTCTTCTTTAACCCTCCTGCCTGCCTGCTCTCTCCCCTACCCCCTTTCCTCCTTCCCCGAATCCCAGATCCTCCTCCCTCCCTCCTCCTGCCCCCGACCCCCCTTCTCTTTCTCGCTCTCCAGATAGACAGACAGACAGACAAGACACACACACACACACACACACACACACACACACACACACACACACACACACACGCTCACAGCTTCTCACGGTTTCGAAAAATATATATATGTTGGGAAAATACACATGTTCCTCAGACTACTTTCTTTTTCTTTAATTCTCTTTTTCTTATTCTCTCTCTCTCTCTCTCTCTCTCTCTCTCTCTCTCTCTCTCTCTCTGAGGGCATAATTAGAGACAAAATTGTGAGTTACCTTGAAAGCCACTCATTAATTGGGGACTCACAACATGGCTTCCGAAACAAAAGATCCTGCCTATCAAATCTATTAACCTTTTATAACGACCTCTTCACTGTTTATGACGTAACCAAATCACTGGACGTAGTCTATCTTGATTTCCAGAAAGCGTTTGATAAAGTCCCGCATCATAAATTACTTTACAAATTAAAGCAAATAGGTATTGACGGTCAGGTAAACCAATGGATCGCGAATTGGTTGAGCAACAGACAACAAAGAGTAGTGATTGACGGATTTAACTCAGAGTGGGCGCCGGTCACTAGTGGCGTCCCTCAGGGCTCGGTTCTTGGCCCAGTGATCTTCATTATTTACATCAACGACGTGGATGTTGGACTCAATAACCGCATTAGTAAATTTGCAGACGACACAAAGATTGGTAACTCGGTTCTCACTGACGAAGACAGGCAAAGCCTCCAAGAGGATTTGCATAAAATTTCAACTTGGTCGGATAGATGGAGATGCCCTTTAACGTAGACAAGTGCCAGGTCCTTCAAGTTGGAACGAGGAATAAGAAGTTTGATTACGAAATGCGCGGCGTTAAACTCAAAAGCGTTCAATGCGTCAAGGACTTGGGGGTCAAAATCGCGTCAAACCTCAAATTCTCACAGGAATGCATCGATGCAGCAAATAAAGCGAACATAATGTTGGGCTTCATTAAAAGAAACTTTTTATTAAAGAATAAAGATGTAATACTCGCTCTACAACAGTTTAGTCAGACCCCACTTGGAATATGCGGTACAGTTTGGTCTCCCCACCATGCAAAGGATATTGCTAAATTAGAAGGTGTTCAGCGTCGGGCAACGAAAATGATCCCTTCCTTGCGCAACAAATCCTACGAAGAAAGGCTTTCTACCCTTAACATGTTCTCTCTTGAAACGTCGCCTCCGAGGAAAACTGATCGAATGTTTTAAAATACTTAATGGTTTCACGAATGTAGACAGATCAACATTGTTTATGATCGATGACACTTTGCGCACGAGGAACAATGGCAAGTAAACTCAGATGTAGACAAGTAAATTCAGACTGCACCAAATTTTTCTTCACCAACGTTGTTGTGCGAGAATGGAATAAGCTCCCATCATCAGTGGTCCAGTGTAACACGATTGACTCCTTCAAAATAAGCTCGACCGTCACTTCCTTCAACTTAATATCAACTAACTAGAGTAGAAATGCATCGTTTTGGAGTCTTCTGATTAATGTAAAATCACTTAGGTTAAGGACAGACCACCAAGTCTGGACCATGGGTCTGTTGGTCTGATTTTCTAAATCTATCTCTCTCTCTCTCTCTCTCTCCTCTCCATATGACTGACTGATTGACTGAGTGGTTGACTGATTATATGGTTGACTGATTATATGGTTGACTGATTATATGGTTGACTGATTATATGGTTGACTGATTATATGGTTGACTGATTATATGGTTGACTGATTATATGGTTGACTGATTATATGGTTGACTGATTATATGGTTGATTGATCAAGGTTACTTCCATATGACTGACTGACTATATGGTTGACTGATTATATGGTTGACTGATTATATGGTTGACTGATTATATGGTTGACTGATTATATGGTTGACTGATTATATGGTTGACTGATTATATGGTTGACTGATTATATGGTTGACTGATTATATGGTTGACTGATTATATGGTTGACTGACTGTTTGAGTGAGTGATTGATTTGTTAACTGGTTTGCCGCCCTTTGGTGTGAAGAATGGACTCACTGTTTACTCGTTATGGAAGTTGAAAGAGGAGTGAGTGAGTGAGTGAGTGAGTGAGTGAGTGAGTGAGGGAGTGAGGGAGTGAGTGAGTGAGTGAGGGAGGGAAGGAGGGAGAAAGTGAGGGAGTGATTTTTTTTATATTTGACTAAACAGTAAAGATAAAAGTAAGAAGAAAAGAAACTAGAAAATAAAGAATAAAGAAAATACAGAGAAAAACAAAGAATGAAAAGACTAATTGCTTAACTGACTACCGACTTCACTGACAAGATAACACACACACACAAACAAACAAACAAACAAACAGACTGACTAACAAACATAAACATCACTCATCATCGTCATCACCATCACTATCAGGACCGTCATTATCATCACCACCACCACCACCACCATCATCATCATCATCATCATCATCATCATCATCACTGTCGCCGTAAATATCTGTGGGTTTTCATGATTATTTTTCGGATAGTTCGCCCCCCCCCCCCATCCCCCCCCCCGCCGCATTATACATGAGATCCATTATTCACGTATTAGTGTGATTATTGTGTTGTTCGTTATGTATGAAGTATGTTATGTATGTATGTATTATTCATCGGGTGTGTGTGGGGCTGCTGCTGATGGTGTGTGTGTGTGTGCGTGTGTTTGTATGTGTGTGTGTGTGTGTGTGTGCGTGTGTGTGTGTGTGTGTGTACATAAGTAAAAAAGACGAACATGGTTTGGGGTTATGCATTATTGGTGTATCCTTGTGTGTGTACGTATGGTCGCGTACACACATAACTATACGTTCACAGAATATTCAGGGCATGTGCACTCTTCAGACTAACACACACACACACAAAAAAAAAAAGACAAAAGTAATAATGTTAATAATAGTAATGAAGGTAATAATAATAATAATAATAATAATAATAATAATAATAATAATAATAATAATAATAATAATAATAGTCACAAAAAGTATAGATGCAGTGAAATAATGTGGGGGGGGGAGGAGGGGAGGGGGGGGGAAGGTGGGGCTGTAGGGGCTGGAGGGGGGTAAGGGGATGAGGGAGGGGACACACACACACACACACACACACACACACACACACACACACACACACACACAGGTGGGATCGCCGCGGTATGCCGGTAATTAACATATTAACATACTCCCACGCTCAGGTAAGCCGCAATATTTAACGGGCGGCAGGTGTGATTCGTGGGTCCCGCCGGCGCCCGTCAGTGTGGGTGCGTGTTTGGGGTGTTTGGGCTGTTTGAGTGTGTGTGTGTATGTGTGTGTTTGTAAGTTTGTCTGTCTCTCTGTTGTGTTTTGTTTCTCTGCTCGTCTGTTTTGATTCGTGTTCCTATTTTTTTAATTTTTTTTTTCGTGTGTGATGTGTTTTTTTTGTGTGTGTGTGTGTTTGCAAGTTTGTTTGTCTCTCTGTTGTGTTTTGTTGCTGGTCTGGTCTGTTTGTGATTCGCGTTCCTATTTATCTTGTTTTATTTTTTCGTATTTTATTTTTTCGTGTGTGATGTGTGTGTGTGTGATTGTTACTTTATTGGTGTGTGTGTGTGTGTGTGTGTGTGTGTGTGTGTGTGTGTGTGTGTGTGTGTGTGTGTTTGTAAGTTTGTTTGTCTTCCTGTTGTGTTTTATTGCCCTGCTGGTCTGTTTGTGATTCGCGTTCTAATTATTTTGTTTTATTATCCGTCTGTGCTGTGTGTGATTGTTAGTTTATCGGTGTGTGTTTTGTGTGTTTGTCTCTCTCTGTTGTGTTTTCTTGCTCTGCTTGTCTGTTTGTGATTCGCGTTCATATTTATTTATTTTTCTTTTTTTTTCGTGTGTGGTGTGTGTGAATTTTTTTTTTTTGGTGTGTGTTTTGTGTGTTTGTCTGTCTCTGTTGTGTTTTGTTGCTCTGTTCGCCTGTTTGTGATTCGTGTTCCTATTTATTTTCCTTTATTTTTTCGTCTGTGATTTGTGTGTTTGTTACTGTATTTATCTGCGTTTTATTTGTTTTTGCTCTCATTGTGTTTTATTATGTCCTTTGGCTGTGTTGGTTTGTTTGTCTGTTTGTGATTCGCGTCCCTTTTATTTTCCTTTATTTTTTCGTCTGTGATGTGTGTGATTGTTGCTGTATTAGTCTGTGTTTTCTTTTGTTTTAGTTTCAGTGTGTTTTATCATATTCTTTGGTTGTGCTGGTCTTTTGTTTTTTATTTGGTTATTTTATTTTGTTTTAGTTTTCGACTGTGATGTGTTTGTTACTGTATTGGTCTGTGTTTTATTTGTTTTTAGTCTCAGTGTGTTTGATCAGATTTAGGCGTTTTCTGTTTCCCTTTACGTGTGTTTGTTTCTCCGAGATTTTTTTTTATTACTGTCGATTTTTTTTCTCACCTTTATCTATCTGCATTTCTCGTGTGTCCGTGTCTCTGTTTGTGCATGCCTTCATATGCCTATTTTTCTTCTGTTTGTTCGTTTGTGTGTGTCGTTTTCTCTGTCCGTTTCTTCCATTTATATGTCGTACTCTTGAACCTGTCAGCCTTTTAGTTCTTTATTTAGTTTCTCTTTATCGACTTCTAACATGGGTAGTTTTATCATCCTCCTGTCTATCTATCTGTCTGTCTGTCTGTCTGTCTGTCTGTCTGTCTATATATCTGTTTGTCTGTCTATATATCTGTCTGTCTGTCTATATATCTGTCTGTCTCGTATTTATTCCCAGAGCAAACCAATGCAAAGTAATAAGGGTTGAGTGGCTGACAAGTTTCAAATCTGTAAAGGTGTGGAAATCAAGTGTAAATCGCAGGTAGATCAGGTTTGTGTTAGGAAGGTGTGTGTGTGGGAGGGAGGGGGTCTGTGTGTGTGTCTGTCTGTGTGTGTGTGTGTGTGAGAGAGAGAGCGAGAGCGAGAGCGAGAGAGAGTGCTGGAGGCGATATATTTACATCATCATTTCCATATTTTGTGTGTTTTGTCGCCCGGCTCCCTCCCGCCCGCGCCGCGCCTCGCCGCCCTAATATTATATCGCGACTATTAGAGTTTTTTGTTTTGTTTTGTTTCTTAATAGTCATCCCTCGAGGTGGTGGTGGCGGCGGCGGCGGTGGTGGTGGCGAATATTCTGGAGTTGGTGGTGATGTTGGTGGTGGTGGTGGTGATGGTGGTGGTGGTGGTGGTGGTGGTGATGGTGGTGGTGGTGGTGGTGTAGCTATCATCATTATCATTAGTGTTATTATTACTAGCACTACAACCTCAGCATCTACTACTACTACTACTGCTACTACTACTACTACTACTACTACTACTACGATTACTACTACTACTACTACTACTACTACGACTATTACTACTACTACTACCACTACCATTGCATATTTAATTTATTCCAGTTCAATTTAGTATTTTTTTCGGGGCGGGAAATATTTTTTTGCCGCCAATTCGCGGTCGGTATGTAAAATGAATATAACTCCCGCGCATATATGGATCATTACGTTGGGAGACTTGCATTTACCGGGGACTTATTTTTCACCGACGGAAACACTCGCGCACACACACACACACACACACACACACACCATTCTCTTTTCACACATTCGTACATAATTTATAAGTGTTGTTGTTGTTGTTGGTGGTGGTGGTGATGATGGTGGTGGTGGTGGTGATGGTGGTGGTGGCTGGGTGTGGTTACTCAGCTCACCAAACACCCATTATGCCATGACCAGTGTTCGAATCCCGCCAATCTTCACCCACTATTTGCATTTCCATCACTATTAACAACCATTGCTATTACTCCACTTCAGTATAAAGACTTTCCCTTCTTTCTCCACCTCTTTCTTTGTCTCTTAGCGTACTCCATCCTCCTCCGGCAATGGTTCCGATTCTACTAATCCACCTGGTTATCTTTCTGCCTTGGGTTTTACAGTTTCTGGGTAGCCACACGGAAGACTGGTGTTCTCTATCTCCTGTAGGCCTGCTGGTAATGGTGGTAGGCAGGGAGTTCAAGGGCAGAAAGACAAAAAACAGAACAAAAAGGCCCGCTAGACGCTGCCACAACAACAGCAACAACAACAGCGAGAGGCCAGAGGAGAGGTCAATTTCGGGTGGAGAGGTGTCTTCATACTCTTCTCATGCAGTTTCAACTTTTATTAATTTATGGTTGAACTCAGATATTGCGTTCAATCGCCTTATGATCACTGTAGTTGCGGCGCCGTGTCCAGGCTTCGAGTTCAGCCCATCTTTTCATCTTCTCTTAGCATTCCCATCACTTTTATCAACCAGTACTATTAGCCTTCCCCTCACTATTATCAACTATTACTATTACACTCCATTTCAGTATAAAGACGTAACAAATCAATCAGTCAGTCCAGGGTAGTCATTCTGTTACTCTGGTTATCTGTTATGATCTGCTTGGACCGTAATGAACAAGTAAAAGACTAGAATGGGAGTCTAGGAAGTATTTAAATATGGATTGAGGTGGGTTAATAGATGAAAAACTAATGAAACAGAAGGGTAGACATGTTGTTACTCTGGTTATCTGTTATGATCCGCCTAACAGTTAAGGGATAAACAAGTAAAAGAATAGAATGGGAGTCCAGGAGGTATTAGAGTAAGGAAAGACGTGGGTTAACAGATAAAAACTAAGATAACAGAAGGGTAGACGTTGTTGATATTCTGGTTATCTGTTACAATCTGCCTCGAATGGTTAAGGAATAAACAAGTAAAAGAATATAATGGGAGTCTAAGAGGTATTAAAGTAAGGAAAGACGTGGGTTAACAGATAGAAATTAAGATAACAGAAGGGTAGGCGTTTTTTTTATATTCTGGTTATCTGTTACAATCTGCACAGAACAGTTAAGCGATGAATGAGTAACGCAACAGAATGGAAGCTTAGGCGGTATTAAAATAAGGAGAGACATTGGTTAACAGATTAAAACTAAGGTAACAAAAGAGTAGACATTTTGTTACTCTGTGTTATCTGTTATGATCTACCTAGAACGGATAAAGGATGGATAACTTAGGTAACAAAAATGGGCAGTACAGAAAGTGTGGAAAATAGAGTATGGAAAATGGAAGTATAGGAAGTATAAAAGTGTAGGGGAAGAGAAGTGAGCAGGTGAAAGGCGAATGCTTACCTGGATGTCACCTGAGCGTTACCTTTCACTTTTCACACCTGTTGTTCGAGGTAATGAGGGTAATGAGAGAGTGTTTGTAAGAATACCAAGTCAAGTGTTTCTAAAAGGCTGGCGGGGCAAATGAAGAGCTTAAGGTATAAAGGTTAGAGTAGAGATGGGTTAACAGATGAACAATTAAGGTAACAAAATGATAACCTAGAAATGATAGATGTTAAGGTAGAGAACTAGGCCGCGTGCAAAGGTGAGTTCTTACCTGTATGTTACCTGTGCTAGTTTTTTTGTTTTGTTTGTCTGGTCTGTTTCCTTATGTTTTTTTGAGGCCGTGTCAAGTTTTGTTCTTTCGTAATTGTGTGTGTTTGTCTGTTTTTGTTTGTTTTTTATTGTGTCTTTTTGTTTCTGTCTGATCGTCTGTCTGTTTTTGTGTTTTATTGTATGTGTTTTTTGTTTTTGTGTCTGTCCGTCTGTCTGTCTTTTTTTTGTGGCCGTGTCAAGTTTTGTTCTTTCGTAATTGTTTGTGTGAGTTTGTGTCTGTTTTTGTTTTTGTTCTGTCTGTTTTTTTTGCTTCTTTGTCTGTCTGTCTGTCTGTTCTTTGTGCTCATGTCAAGTTTTGTTTTTTTCATAATTGTTTGTGTGTATGAGTGTTTTTTTTAGTGTTTTTTTTTTTTTGCTTCTTTGTCTGTCTGTTTGTCTGTCTGTCTGTCTGTTTTTTGTGCCCATGTCAAGTTTTTTTTTCGTAGTTGTTTGTGTTTGTGTCTGTTTTTGTTTTGTTTTTAGTGTTTATTTTTTGCTTCTGTGTCTGTCCGCCTGTTTGTCTGTCTGTGTTGTGATAGCCTTACCTTTACCTTGCCATACCTGTTATTGTTAGAGGTAATGAGAGTAATTAGAGGATTGTTTATACAGATACGAAGTTGTGTGTTACTGAAATAACTGAAGGTGAAAATGGAGAGTTTAGTAAGAGTTGAAAAGGTAGGAGGTAATAAGTAACAGGTAAATTAAGAAGTTATTGATGAGGTAACAGGTAATCTGCATGTCCTGGAATACGTGTTTATCCTGTCCAAGAAACACACACACACACACACACACACACACACGACTTCTTAATACGTACCTCAAATTTTGGACTCATCTCCTCTGTCCTCCTCTTCCTCTTGCTTTTTGTTGTTTTAATCCATGTATTCTTATCCTCCTCCTCCTCCTCTTCCTCCTCCTCTTCCTCTTTTATTTCTTCCTCTTCCTCCTCCTCCTCCTTCGTCTGTTACCGTTGTCCTCGTGGCGACACAGAAGGATAAAGGAATAGCAAGAGGAGGAGGAGGAGGAGGAGGAGGAGGAGGGCGCCGCTTGTTGCTACAGCTTCCTATTAACATCGTATTACCGCGGCGTGGCTGACGTGGCTGCGGGCAGAGCGTCAGCCGTGTTGTGATTGGCCCCACAGAAACCCCCTCCCCTCTCCCCCTTACCCCTCAGAACTCCCCCTCCCCCTCCCCCTTATCCCTCAGAACACCCCCTCCCCCTCCCCCTTACCCCTCAGATCCCCTTCCTCCCCTTATCCTCAGAACACCCCTCCCCTCCTTATCCTCAGATCACCCCTTCCTCCCCTTATCCCTCAGAACACCCCTCCTCCCCTTATCCTCAGATCACCCCCCTCCCCTTATCCCTCAGAACACCCCTCCCTCCCCCTTATCCCTCAGAACCCCCTCCCCTCCCCTTATCCTCAGAACACCCCCTCCCTCCCCTTATCCTCAGATCACCCCTCCCCTCTCCCCCTTACCCCTCAGAACCCCCCCTCCCCCTCCCCCTTATCCCTCAGAACACCCCCTCCCCTCTCCCCCTTACCCCTCAGAACCCCCCCTCCCCCTCCCCCTTATCCCTCAGAACACCCCCTCCCCCTCCCCCTTATCCCTCAGAACCCCCCCTCCCCCTTATCCCTCAGAACACCCCCTCCCCTCCCTTATCCCTCAGAATCCCCCTCCCCTTCCCGTTACCCCTCTTTACCCCCTTCCCCTTATCCCTCTTTTCCTCCCCTCCCCCTCTTTCCCTCCCCTCCCCTCTTTCCCTCCCTACTCTCGACCCCCCTTTTCCTCCTTCAGCACACTTACCACTTACGCACGCACTTACACGGATACTTACACCGATACCTACTTATTTACTTACCGATGTGAGTTTTTGATAAGCTGAGTAAGTTGAGTTTTCACTGGTAGACTCACTCACTAACTTACCTACTGACCGATTTATTCACCAACTTACCTACTAACCGATTTATTCACCAACTTACCTACTAACCGATTTATTCACCAACTTACCTACTAACCGATTTATTCACCAACTTACCTACTAACCGATTTATTCACCAACTTACCTACTAACCGATTTATTCACTAACTTACCTACTAACCGATTTATTCACTAACTTACCTACTAACCGATTTATTCACTAACTTACCTACTAACCGAGTTATTCACTAACTTACCTACTAACCGAGTTATTCACTAACTTACCTACTAACCGATTTATTCACTAACCTACCTACTAACCGATTTATCACCAACTTACCTACTAACCGATTTATTCACTCACTAACTTACCTACTAACCGATTTATTCACTCACTAACTTACCTATTAACCGATTTATTCACTCACTAACTTACCTACTAACCGATTTATTCACTAACCTACTTACTAACCGATTTATTCACTAACCTATTTACTAACCGATTTATTCACTAACCTACTTACTAACCGATTTATTCACTAGCCTACTTACTAACCGATTTATTCACTCACTAACTTACCTACTAACCGATTTATTCACTCACTAACTTACCTACTAACCGATTTATTCACTCACTTACCTACTAACCGATTTATTCACTCACTAACTTACCTACTAACCGAGTTATTCACTCACTAACTTACCTACTAACCGATTTATTCACTCACTCACTTACCGACTAACCGATTTATGCATTCACTAACTTACCTACTAACCGATTTATGCACTAACTTACCTACTAACCGATTTATGCACTCACTCACTTACCTGCTAACCGATTTATGCGCTAACTTACCTACTAACCGATTTATTCACTCACTAACTTACCAACTAACCGATTTATGCACTCACTAACTTACCTACAAACCGATTTATGCACTAACTTACCTACTAACCGATTTAAGCACTCACTCACCTACTAACCGATTTATGCACTAACTTACCTACTAACCGATTTATTCACTCACTAACTTACCAACTAACCGATTTGTGCACTAACTTACCTACTAACCAATTTATTCACTCACTAACTTCATCAACTTACTCACGTCCTGACTAACTTATTTACTTTCTTACTGATTTAGTTACTTACGACCACTCATTTACTAACCGATTTGCTCACTAACCGACTGACTCACTCCCTCACTCGCCGACGTTAATCTAGTGAAGGTGTGACAAGGCTTCTGCACCATGAACGTGAAATACTCGTGAGAACCCGACCAATGTTCTTTGTGGCCTTCGGAAATATTTGTTACGAGAGGCGAAAGGGTCTGTGAATACAGGGCATAATTAGTCTTAAGAAGGGACTAACAAACGGGTCGGGAGGGCAAGGCTTACGATATAACTAGGTCGTGGTAAGAATTTGAGGAGCACTGATAGACAAAGTTCCAGCCGACATCTTGCGAGTGCTGTGGGATTCTGAAGCGGCTACAGACCTACTTTAGCCTTGTTGTTTATAGATAGTTTATATAGGCGCTTAAGACAATGTTCCACCCGTCTGAGAGGTATCTGGTGAGGGCTATTGGATTCTTAAGCGCCTATATACAGACCTTTTTTTTAACAGCCGAGTCTAAGTTGTTCATAGATAGCTTTCACCTGGGGGAGGAGGCTCCGGTGGGCACCGAAGCTATTTTAGACAATGTTCCGCCCACATGAGAGACAGGACGTGGTGGATGGTGGTCAGCGTCCTGGCACGGTGTCCTGAGGGCCCGGGTTCGAGTCCTCCCCGCCGCTGCAAAATGATAATTTTTAGTCGTCGCCGAGTGGCCTAAGACTACCCACATGCTGTCCTGAAGACCAGCCATCAACCCGGACTCTAGATAATCTCTCTAAAGTAGATCAAATGGAGTTCCGGGGGGCAGCATGACCAAGCAGGATGGCGACACTACAAAACACTTGCCCCCAAAACGGGTAGGGGCCGACCGTCAGGCCCCACCAAGAAATCTTACTGGCGTCATAGGCTGAACGTAAAAAAGAAAAATCTGGCGAGTGCTGTTGGATTCATAAACTGCTACAGATCGTATTTAGCGACAGGAAATACTTCGGCTCAACGGCTGATAGAGAGCCCCAGCTGGTAGACTCTGAAGCTGTATTAGACAATGCTCCAGCCCTTCTGAGAGGCATCTGGCGGAGGCTGTTGGATTTTTCATCGCCTACAGACCTTTCTTAGGGGCGCGAGGCAGACCATAGAGGTGCTGGTGGGTTCCGGCGGGTCGATACTGTGTATATGATGATTTTACTTCTCCTCCTCCTCCTCCTCCTCGTCCTCCTCGTCCTCTTTCTTTTCTTCCTCTCCTGGCGCACGAGACAGGCTGGATGGGTGTTATTGTGTTCTTAAGATGTGGTAGGTGGTGTAGTGGATGTTGGTGATGATTGGTGATGTTGTAGTGGATTGGTGATGATTGGTGATGATGTAGTGGTGATGACTGGTGGATTGGTGATGTGGTGGATTGGTGATGTGGTGGATTAGTGATGTTATGGATTGGTGATGATGTATTGGACAGATGAGGCTGTAGTGGTGGTGATGTGGTGGACTGGTGATGTTAGTTGTGATGACGGTGGTGGTGATAATGATAGCAGTGGAAGTATTGGTGATGATGATGACGTTACTGTAAGAAAGTGATGTTTGGTGGTTGTGGTGTTGGTGATGATGTAGTGGTGATGATGGGATTGGTACTACTAGGGTTCTGAAGATGTGGTGACGTTTATCTCATCCACACAGACAGACAAGGCAGACGGGAGGGAGGTTTAAGTTCTGCCGGTTTATAAGTTATGAATATTCTTTCTTAGGGTCTGTTTTAAGGTTCTGTTTCAGGGTTCTGTTTTCTGTCAGGTTCTGTTTTAAGGTTCTGTTTCAGGGTTCTGTTTTCTGTCAGGTTCTGTTTTAAGGTTCTGTTTCAGGGTTCTGTTTTCTGTCAGGTTCTGTTTTAAGGGGAAGGTTTAATCAGACAAGAGACTAAGTTTTGGCTGGGTAATGTTTTTTTGATTTATTTATTAGGTTTTAATTCATTGGGTTCTTCACGTAACAGCGGTGGGTATGTTTGTATATTTGTGTGTGTGTGTGTGTGTGTGTGTGTGTGTGTGTGTGTGTGTTTACCTGAGATACTGTGTGGGTTAAGTTTTGTTTTTCTTTTAATTCATGGAGTTCACGTAACAGCAGTGTGTGGGTATGTCTGTTTATGTCTTTTTTTTTACTTCTTTTGGTATGCTGTGAGTTGCTGTGCGGGGTGATTATTTTTTGGCCATTTTTTGTGTGATATTCTTTACACCAAGGGGCAAAACAAGACAAAAAAAAAAACGCAACAGCAGTGTGTGTGTGTGTGTGTGTGTGTGTGTGTGTGTGTGTGTGTGTGTGTGTGTGTGTGTGTGTTATTTTGTGCGTGTGTGTGCTGTAAAATGCTGTGTAGTTAAGTGGGATTTTTCATTTTTTTACATGTGGTACTCTTTACACCAAAGGACAAAACAAGACGAAAAAAAAACACTTAAATGTGTGAATAAAAGACAATGTGGGAAAAGAAATGTGGAAAAAACAAACATAACAGAAGGAAATGTTGAGGGTGTCTCCTTCCACCACCACCACCACCACCACCACCACTATCACCACCACCACTAATACCCTCACCACCACCTCCACTCTATAGTAATTTCATCACCACTATCACCACCACCACTAATACCCCCACCACCACCTCCACTCTATAGTAATTACACCACCACTATCACCACCACCACCGCTGCCAATAGAACTAACACCATCATCACCACCAAACATCACTTTCTTCTACAGTAACTTCATCAACGTCACCAATACTTACACTGCTATCATGATCACCACCACCGTCATCACCACTAACATCACCACCTCCACATCCACCGTACAATAACTTCACTATTACAACCATTATCACCACTGCCATCCTCACCACCACATACATCACCACTACCACCACCTTCACCACCACCACTACCTTTCATACTACTACCATCACCGTCATCACTACCATCAGCACTACCAATACTATCATCATCACAGCTAACATAACCTTCACCGTCACCACCACCACCACCACCGCCGCCGCCGCCCCCGCCAGCGTGTTAGTCTTAAGTCTCGCGGGTTTGACGTCTCTTCGCTTCTGGTCGTCAGTTCGTCTCTTCGCCGCTAGGGTTCAAGATTATATTTGTGGTTTGAATGTGGTCTTACTCTTTCTTCTTCTCTAACATTTATATACTTGTTTAGAGTTTTAGATTCTAGTAGTTTGTGATGTACTAGGTGTTATGTGTTTGTTAGTAAGGTGAATTTAGTATTGATATATTGTTTTCGTTTTTTGGTGGTAAGGAGAGTTATTTGTGGGTTGAATAAGAGTTTGAGAGTCACGTTTATGTAAGTACAGGATGTTGTTGTTTGTTGTTGTTTTTGTTGTTGTTGTTGTAATAAGGAGAATGAAGTTTGTTGTTCGGTAGTAAAGAGGGAATTAGTATGTGTTTCTTTTCTTTTTTAGGTAGTAAGGAGAAATATGTTGAGCTTTATAAGAGTTTTAGATTAATGAAAATGTGTTAGAATTGGAGTGGTATTTTTTGTTGTTGTTGTTATAAGGAGAAAGATGTGAGCTGAATTTGAGTTTGGGATTAATGAAAATATGTCAGTTCAGGATGGTTGCTAGTTTATTTTTATATTATAAGGAGAGTTTTGTGACGTTTGAAGAGAATGCATTTTTTTATATCTTCAAATTTGGAACGTGATACATATAATTACTATGATAAGTATGATAGAATTTCCATGGGTAGTGTTATGAGCCCGGTGATAGTTTGACAAAGCCTTAGTAGGGGCTGTGTTAGTTTTTCCATGAGTAGTTTTATGAGCCCAGTGATAGTCTGAAAAGGCTTGGGTAGGGGTTGTTTTAGTATTTCCATGGGCAGTGTTATGAGCACGGTGAAGTTTGACAAGGTTTTGGTAGAGGTTGTGTTAGTATTTCCATGAGCAGTGTTATGAATCGTGATAGTTTGACAAGACTTTGGTAGGCGTTGTGTTAGTATTTCCATGGGTAGTGTTATGAGCCTGATGATAGTTTGACAAGGCTTTGGTAGGGGTTGTGTTAGTACTGCCATGGGTAGTTTTATGAGCCCAGTGATAGTTTGACAAGGACCATATTCTCTCTCTCTCTCCCTCTCTCTCTCTCTCTCTTACACACACACACACACACACACACACACACACACACACACACACACGTCTGATAAGGCTTTGGTAGGGGTTGTGTTAGTCTCCCCATGAGTAGTTTTGCTTCATTAGGAGAGTTATTGACAGTCCTGAGTTTTTGTGTGTAATCGCATACATAATTATCGAGACAGTTCACTTAATTCACCTGTTAATCACACCAGGTTATCTTTTATTCATTTTTGGACGTTAATTATTCTAAGGCATCCTCGTGTTTTCGTGTTATGCTGCGTTTGGTGGAATGTAGCTATGGCCATCTTGTTAGTGAGGAGGAGGAGGAGGAGGAAGAAGAGGATAAGGAAAAGGAGGAAGAGGAAGAAATAAAAGGACACGAAGTTGAACAAGAAGAACAGGGAGATGAACAACAAGAAGAACACGAACAAGAACAAGAAGAACAAAATCAAGAACAAAAAGAAAAACGAGATGAAGAGGAAAGACAGCAGGAAGGATGAAGGAAAGGGACGGGACGGGAGACGAAGGAGGAGGAGGAGGAGGAGAAGGAGGAGGAGGAGGAGGAGGAGGAGGAAGGAGAATAGTTTTTTTTCAGAGGAGGAGGAGGAGGAGGAGGAGGAGGAGGAGGTAGAGAGATAGGGCCAAGAAAAGTTAAGGTAGAAAAGGAGAGGAGAAAGCAGAGGTTAATGGCGGTGGGGGGAGGGAGGAAAGGGAGGAAAGGGGGGGAGGGGGGATGGAGTGAAGGGTTATGCTGACCCCTTCACCCCCCTCCCCCCCATCATCTGCCTCCTTCCTTGCCCCCCTTCCACCCCTACCCCCCCTTCATTCCTTTTCAAGCTAGCTCCTTCTCTCCCTCTCCTTCCCTCTCCCTTCCCTCCCTTCTTCTCCCCCTTCCCTCTCTCCCCCTCCTCTTCCTGTCCTGTGCCCATCTTTCCTCCATCTTACTCCCTTCTTCTTTTTCTCCTCCTCCTCCTCCTCCTCCTCCTCCTCCTCCTCCTCCTCCTCCTCCTCCTCCTCCTCCTCCTCCTCTTTTCCTTCCTTCACTACCACATCAGCAGATCCGCCACCCACTAAACACACACACACACACACACACACACGCACACACACACCACACACCTGTCACCTCCACACACGTCATACCCTTACCAAACACACCCCAACCCCCCCTTACACCCCCCCCTCCAAACACCCACCCATTAACATTCCATCTAACCACCACCACCACCACCACCACCACCACCACTACCACCTTACCTGCCCCCCCCCACCCCACCCCCCTTACACCTCGCCGCACTCACACCTTCCTCACACCTCCCCCCGCCCCCCCCCCTCGGTACACCCATAACTCATCGTGGTTATGAGTGTGGGGGCGTCAGAACCCTGCTAGTGAAGAGTCCATCCGGGGGGGCCGCCCAATATGGTCTCGCCCGCCGCCCCGCCGCTCGCCGTCCGCCCGCCCCGCCGCCGCCGCAAGTCCTTCGTCCCCGCCGCTGTTCATACATGCCATCACCTCCTCCATTTCCTCCTCCTCCTCTTCCTTCTGTTTCTTTCCTTTCCTTTCTCTCCCTTTTGTCCATTTTTGTCTCTTCTCCCTCTTACTCCTCCTCCGCCTTCTTCTGTTTCTTTCCTTTCCTTTCTCTCCCTTTTGTCCTTTTTTGTCTGTTCTCCCTTTTCCTCCTCCTCCTCCTGTTGCTTTCCTTTCCATTCTCTCCCTTAAGTCTAGTCTGGTCTCTTCTCCCTCTTCCTCCTCCTCTTCCTGTTTCTCTCCTTTCCTTTTTCTCCCTTTTGTCCATTTTTGTTTGTTCTCCGTCTTCCTCCTCCTCCTCCTCCTGTTTCTTTCCTTTCCTTTCTCTCCCTTTTGTCCATTTTTGTCTGTTCTCTCTCTTCCTCCTCCTCCTCCTGTTGCTTTCCTTTCCTTTCTCTCCCTTTTGTCCATTTTTGTCTCTTCTCCCTTTTCCTCCTCCTCCTCCTGTTTTTTTCCTTTCCTTTCTCTCCCTTTTGTCCATTTTTGTCTCTTCTCCCTTTTCCTCCTCCTCCTCCTGTTTCTTTCCTTTCCTTTCTCTCCCTTCTGTCCATTTCTGTTTCTTCTCCCCCATCCTCCTCCTCCTCATGTTTCTTTCCTTTCCATTCTCTCCCTTTTGTCTAGTCTTGTCTCTTCTCCCTCTCCCTCTTCCTCCTTTTCCCTCTCGCTGCTCTCTTTTCTTTTTGACTAATTTTAACTTTTCTCATTTATTCTCTCTTCCTTTTTTTCGTTTCATCTCTTCTCCCTCTTCCCCTTATCCTTTTTCTTCTCGTTCCTCTCTTTTATTTTTTGACTCATTTTATCTTTTCTCATTTCTTCTCTCTTCCTTTTTTCCTCTTTCACCTCTTCTCCCTCTTCCTTTCCTTCCTCCCCTTCCGTTTTGTTCAGTTTTGTTTCTCCTCACTTTTCTCTCCCACTTCCTTCCTTTCCCTTTTTCTCCTTTCTTTCCCTATTCTCTCCCACCTCTCTTATTTCTTCTCGTTTTTCCTTTTTACTCCTCTTTGTTTTATGTCGCATCTCCTCTTGTCTCTCCATATCTCCTCTCTCTCTTCATCTCATCTCACCTCACTTCATTTCCTCATTTCTCTCTTCTCTCTTATCTCTCCCACATGCACTTCTCTCCTCTCTCTTATTGTCTCTCTCCCATCTCTCATGTCATTTATCTAACTTCTTTCTACTTTACCTTTCTTCAAATCACCTCATTTTTAATCTCATGTCACTTCGTCTGTCTTTCATCTCTCCCTTCATGTTCTCTCGTGATGTCCGCCCTGTCTCCTAAATCCTTCTCATGTCTTATTTATCTTTCTCTTTCTTTCTCTATCTCCTGTCCTGTTACCAAGTTCTCCCTTCCTCACTCATTCATAGGCATTCAATCACTCATGCACGCACTCACGCACACTCACAAAAGTACACACACACAAAAAAAAAATATCGTAATCCATGCTTTCTAGTTCTGTTTGTGTTTTTTTTTTAATTATTGTTTTTGCATGTGATTGATTTTCATTCCAACTTAATTTCGGGGCATATTTATTGTATCATTATTCTTATTATCGTGTTTAATTAAAATTTTCATGTTAGTTTTCATACATTCAAGTTCATTTTCGAATCTTCTTCTGTTGTCTTCATTTATTTTCATCTATTTTTCTTCATATAATTTGTTCTTTTATATTTATCTCTTTTCTTCATCTGTTTTTCCTCGTTTTCTACTTTCATCTCTTATTTTTTGTCGATTTTATTCACTGTCTATTCACCTCTTTTTTCATCTATTCTTTTATCTATTTTTTGTCATCCATTTTTTCATCTGATTTTCTTCTTTTTCTTTGTTTGAGTTCTTCCTTCAAATTGTGCCTCTACTATGTCTGTACCATTTCTCTCTCTCTCTCTCTCTCTCTCTCTCTCTCTCTCTCTCTCTCGCCATTGTTCATTCATCCCGTTCCCCCATTACCATACTCCCTTATCCACCTTTTACAGTCGGTTTTACTTTTTTTCTTCCTTTTATTCTCCCTTTTTTTGTAAACTTTTTATCTCCCTGTTTTACACTTCTCTTCCTTTAGCTTTCCCATTCCTTCCCTTTCCTTCCTTTCGTCTTTGTTTTTTGGTTCTTTTCTCTCTTAATTTTTTCCTTTACTTTCTCTTTCTTTTCCCTTTTTTATTTTCCTCTTTGTAAATATTGATTCGTTTCCTTTCCTTTTCTTTACCTTTTCCTTTTTTCCCTTTTCTCTGTATAAATGTTGTTTCTTTTCCTCTTAATTCTTTTTATTCCTTTCCTTCCCTCTCTTTTTTTTCCCTGTTTTATGCTTCCCTTTCTTTACTTTCCCTTCCTTTTCTTCTTTTTCTTTTTCTACTTTGTTATATGTTGATTCTTTTCCCTCTTTCTTCTTCCTTTACATTTCTTTCCTTTCACTATTTCCTTTTTCTCTCTGTAGTTGACTCCTTTTCCTCTTAATTTCTTCCTTTATCTTTTTTTCTTTTCCTTCTTTTATTTTCCTCTATACTGATGTTGATTTTTTTTACCTCTTCAATCCCTTATATTTACGCTCCTCTCCCTTTTTTCCTTTATCTTTCCTTCCTTTTCTTATTATCTTTTCTTCTGTTATATGATTCTTTTTCCCTCTTCCATCCTTTATTTTTACTTCTATTTCCCTTTTCTTTCATTTTCGTCAATTTCATCTTACGTCGTTAAACCTGAAACTCATCTTTTTATGTTGTTGTTTTTCTTTCTTTTTCCCTCCTTCATTAATTTTTAGACCCCCACACTTCCTTCTTCCCTTTTTCTATTGTATTTTCTTTTTTTCCTCGTTTTTGTTCGTCTTTTTCTTCCCTCACACTTCCTTCTCCTCTTTTTTATTTTGTTTTCCTCTTTTTTTCTTTTTTTTGTTAGTCTTTTTCATCCCTTACACTTCCTTCTCCTCTTTTTTCTTTTGTTTTTTTTCTTTTTTTCCTCCTTTTTGTTACTTTTTCATCCCTCAAACATCTTTTTATATTTTTTTCCCTCCTTTTAGTTACTTTTTTTTTTATCCCTCTCACATCCCTCTCCCCTTTTTCTATTGTTTTCCTATTTTTCCTTCTTTTTGTCAGTCCTTTCTTCCCTTTTATAATTTTTTTCTTCTTTTTCTCCTTTTAGTTTCATCTCTCACACACCCCTCTTCCCTTTTTCTATTGATTTCCTTTGTTTTCCTTTTTTTTGTTAATCTTTTCTTCCCTTTCTTTATATTTTTTCTTCTTTTTCTCCTTTTAGTTAGACTTTTCATCCCTCACACACCCTTCTCCCCTTTCACTCCCCGCCTGTCTCCCCTCCTTCCCCTCATCCCCATCACATCACCTTGAGCGCACACCTGCTGCTAATCCCCTCACCTGACCTCACCTGACCTCGCCTCTTGACTCCTTTTTAACCTCCAAATATAACTTTAAATCTCATTATTCTACCACTTAAACCTTAGCGCCCATTTTTTTCTCTCCCTCATTTCTTTCTTTCTTTTTTCCTTCTTTCGTTCATTTCTGTCTTTCTTTCTTTCTTTCTTTCTCATTTTCGTAACTCATTTTATTTTGCCCCACGTAACTCCACCACAGACCTTAAGATACTCACCCTAACTTAACCTAACCAAACCTAACCCAGCTCAACCAATCTCAAACCAAATTTTTCTTAAACCAAACCAAACCAAACTTACCCAACCCAGACTTAACCAAACTTACCCAACCAAACCAAACTTACCCAAACTTACCCAACCCAACCAAACCAAACCAAACTTACCCAACCCAAACTTAACCAAACTTACCCAACCAAACCAAACTTACCCAACCAAACCAAACCAAACCTAAACCAGACCAAACCTAACTTAACCTAACCTAACCTAACCTTTCCTAACCTAACCTAACCTCCATCATCCTTCCCCAACCTCTTTTAAACCCCCACCACTTCACATCCCCCTCACCAACTACCCCTTCCTCCCACAACACATCCTCTTAAACATCACCCCCTCCTTTACCTATGTTTATGCACCTGTCTGATTGCCCCCTCACCTCCCTTAACACCTGTCCTCTCTACCTTTTCCTCCCCTGCACCCTCCCCTTCACATCCCCCCCTCTCTCCTACCCTTTCAGTTTCCTTCTCACCTGTCTCTCTACCTTGCACCCCACATCTGTCTCCTTACCTTGCACCCCACACCTATCTCCCTACCTTGCACCCCACACCTATCTCCCTACCTTGCACCCCACACCTATCTCTCTCCCTTGCACCCCACACCTATCTCCCTACCTTGCACCCCACACCTATCTCCCTACCTTGCACCCCACACCTATCTCCCTACCTTGCACCCCACACCTATCTCCCTACCTTGCACCCCACACCTATCTCCCTACCTTACACCCCACACCTATCTCTCTCCCTTGCACCCCTCACCCATCCCTCTCATCTACCCCCTTGCCTTCCCACTCACCTACCTTCCTCCCTCACCCTCTCCTTCACCTGTCCCATCTCCCCCTTTCCCTACACCTGCCCCCTCACCTAGTTAACATCCCTCAAAACACCCTCACCACTTCCCCATCACCTGTCCCCTTTTACCTTCCTCCCACACCTCCCCACCTGCCTCACACGTGTTTACAGCCCCCAACACCTCCCCACTAACCCCCCACCCCCACATCCCCGCCCCTCACCTCACCCCCTGCCAGTCAGGAAACAACCACCTCACAGCTCCTTGGCAAATGGGGTGACTCTGTGTTCCTCACCTCCCCCCCACAGCTCCCCACAGGGACTACAACCCCCCCCCACCACGACCCCCTACAAGCTTGAATAACTCCCCCACCCCCCTTATACCTCCCCCCCCTATATATCCGCCTGTGTTTGCCCCCCTCCCTATGTCTTACCTTTCCTCCTCCTCCTCCTCCTCCTCCCCAGGGGTTCCTCAGGGTGGTTATGCCCCGCTGTTTTAGGTTCTTCGTGTGTGTGTGTGTGTGTGTGTGTGTGTGTGTGTGCTCAGGTATGCCTCCTCTTTTAGGTGTACACAGACCATTTGCCCCTTCAAAGCATTCTTCTCCCTCCTCCTTCCTTTCCTCTTCTTCCTTCCTCCTCCTTTTCCTTCCTCTTCTTTCTTTTGTTTTCTTCTTTATTCGTGTTCCTCTTTCTCCGTCTAACTCGATTTTCCTTTCTTCCCTTTCTTTCTCCTTGTTTTCAATGTTCATCTTCTCTTTCTACTTCATTCTGTCATTTTTTTTTCGTTTACTTCTTTCTTTCATCTACTCTTCCTCCTCTCTTTTTTCCTTTCTCTTTTCTTTGCCATTGCCTATCCTTCTACTTTATACTTTCTCTTCTTTTCTTTTCTTCTTTCTCCTCCTTTGTCCTTCCTCCTTTACCCTCTTTTTTCCTTCTGTGTCCCTTTCCCTTCAACCTTCTCACCACCATCATCATCATCACCATCACCACTACTGGCCATCATCATCATTACATCATCACCATTATCATCACCACCATGAAGTTTCTGTCCTTTTCTTCTTTTTCTTCCCCTTTTCAGTTATCTCCCCTTTCAGCTATACGCCATCTTTCCCCTTCTACCTCCACCATCACCACCACCATCACCATCACCACCACCACTACAAAAAACTCCTGTAATTTTTCTTTCCCTTTTCGTTTTGTTTTCTTCCTTTTAGATCTCCATTTATCTTACCCCCATTCCTTCATCACCACCACTATCACCACCATCACCACTACCATCACCACCACCACCATCCCCACCTCCATGAAACTGTTGTCCTTTTTCTTTCCCTCTTCTTCTGTTTTTCTTTTCTTTCTTCCTTTTCAAATCCTCCTCTCTCAGATCCCCCCCACCATCCTCTTTCCCCCCTATACCACCACCACTACCACCACCACCATCATCACCACCATCACCACTACCACCACCACCATCACCCTCTTCTTCTTTTTCTTTTCTTTCTTCCTTTTCAAATCCACCTCTCTCTCATTCCCCCCATCCTCTCTCTCCCCATCATCACCACCACCACCACCATCACCATCACCATCACCACCACCACCATGAATTTTCTGTCCTTCTTTCCCTCTTCTTCTGTTCCTGTTCTCTCCCCCTTTCACATCGCCCTTCCCTTCATCTTACCCCCCTCCACCTCCACCACCACCACCACCTCCACCACCACCACTGTCCGGCGTCGCTTGTATCTCCACCTCAGGAATTTAATTTTCGTTACGTTGGCCAGTCTTCCCATAATTTTAATGACGCTCATTTGAATACAGTGTAGCGGCGGCGGCGGCGGTGGTGGTGGTGGTGGTGGTATTTGGTGGGGGTGGTGCGGGATGGTTGCTGTTGTGTGGTTAGTGAGCGCGGTAAGTGGTGGTGGTGGTGTTGATGATGGTTGTTTGGTTGGTGGTGGTGGTGGTGAGTTTTTTTTAAGTGGTGATGGTTTTTAAGTGGTGATGATGATTATAGTGGTGGTGGTGATGATTATAGTGGTGGTGGTGGTGTTGATGAGGGTGGTGTTTGGTTGGTGGTGGTGGTGATTTTTTTTTTAAGTGGTGATGGCTTTTAAGTGGTGGTGATGATTATAGTGGTGGTGGTGGTGTTGCTTTGACCTGAGGGAATGCGGCTACTATTATTACTACTACTACTACCACTACTACTACTACTACTACTACTACCACTACTACTACTACTACTACTACTGCTACAGCTACCACCATCACCATTCCCATAACCACAACCACCATCATCACCATTACCAGCCCAATTTTCATAACCACCACCACCACCTCCATCGCACCTGTCTCTTCACCATCACCACCACTATCATCACCATCACACCTGTACCTGTCTCTTCACTACCACTACCACCACCACGACTAACAACCTACCTGTCTTTTCACCCTCACCACCTGTCTCCACCACCACCTCACCGCCGTCACCACCGCCGCCACCTCTCTACCGCCGCCGCCGCCGCCGCCGTCACCACCGCCACCGCCGCCACCTCTCCGCCGCCGCCGCCGCCGCAAATAGCGTCGGCGTACCATTGAACATTCCTGGTCGTCCGGAATTTGTTGTGAACTTTGAAACGCGGAACGGAACGGCGACTCGCGGGGGACAAAGGGCGCGCCGAGGGGGGCAGGCACGCCGCGTGGTGGTGGTGGTGGTGGTGGTGGCGGTGGTGTGGGGGGTGGATGCAGGGTTAGAGGACGAAGAATGGAATGATGGAAGGAAGGAAGGAATGGTGGATGAAAGGAATAATAAAATAATGAAACAGAAGAATGGAAGAATGGAATGATGGAAGAAGGAAATACGGAAAAGTGGACGTGGTCGATAAAAGGAATAGTAAAACGGTGAAAGCAAATAAGGGGAGGCGGTGGCTGAGTAGTTTGCGTGCGGGCGTAGTGTACTGGAGGACCCGAGTTCAAGCCCAGGCCGCCGCTACAAGCTGGCAATTTTCAGTCATCGCTGAGTGGCCTAAGACTGCCCACATGCTGTCCTGGTGATCACTTATCAACCCGGACTCTGGCAAAACTCCCTGAAGAGGATCAAGTTGAGCTCCAAGTATGAGTCAAGCATGACAGGCGCCACTATAAAACACTTGCCTGTGCTATTACGGGCTGGGGCCGACCATCAGGCCCATCAGGAAAACCTACCGGCGCTATAGGCTTTTAGCCGAGAGGCCGAACGCTAAAAAATAAATATCGGGGGAAAGGTAATGGAAGTGGTTACTCTGACGAAGAGATAAACTTTAAATAGATCAATAAAAAAAGTGAATAAAGTAAGATGTAAGAAATGGTGAATACAGCGACAGATTAATAAAACAATATAAAGGTAAAAAATAATGACAGTAAATATAGTGAAAATAAGATTAAAGAATAGAGAAATAAGCAAAAAAGAAAAGAAAAAAGGAAGCAGATACATATGCGATATCATGAATAAAATAAGGAAACAAAAGACAAGCGATGGAGCGCGGATGTCAAAAGGAACAAGACGAGAAATATAAAGAAATCAGTGAAAACAGGAATGACGTAAAAAGGGAACAAAGTAAAAAATAAAGAAATGAGTGACGGGATTAAATGAAAGTGGAATAAAAGAAGTAAAAAGAGAAAACAAATAAAACCTGGATATCAAATTAATATATTTAGTAATAATATTAAGTGTTGATATATTAAGAAGAAAATAAATATCGAGGGCAAGGCCGATCGGAATTTTTTTCAATTAAATGCAAAGATGAATAAATATGAATGTAAAAAAAATATTAATGTAGATAAATGTATGAAAGGCGGTTGAAAGAAAAAGGGAACGCATATGAATGAAAATAAAGTATACGAGTACAATACAAATATGAAAAAAATATACATGGTAATAGTAATAATAAAACAAGACATAGGTAAAAAAAAATGAAAGTCTCAGTAAAAAGAGCCAAGAAAAATGTTTAGGTAGAAGTAACTAAATAAATAAGACTATGTAAAATGTAAGAAATTTTAAATGGGTAGAAATTGATAGCAGAAAATAACGAAAAACAGAAATTGGGTTAAACTTCGAATAGGAAAAGGTAAGAAGAGTTGAGAAAAGATAAGAAAAAAATGTAAATGGTGAGAACTGGAAACGAAGTAAATGGGGAAAAAAAGGAATTGGGTAGAAATAGTAAATGAAGGAGAAGGGAAAAAAAAAACAATCGGCAAAAGTAGGGAACGAAATACAGGAACAAATAGCAAATGAGGAAAGAACTAAAAAAACGAAAATTAATAGATCTACAAAACGAAAGAGAAGCGAAAAAAAAAGAGGTCAATGATAAAAACTTAAAAACGAAAGCAAAGATAAAAAAAATTAGCATACGAGTAAAACAACGCAACGTAAGACCTCTCCAAAAAAGTAAATGGAAGTAATAAAAGAAAAGTCATATAAAAAAAAAAACACCCTCGCTGTAGAAGGTAGAAATATGTACACGGATTCCAACGAGACAGGACAAAAGAAAAGGAATACGCACACACGCACACACACACACACACACACACACACACACACACACACACACACACACACAGTATAAAAGGAGGACATGGCTGAAATATACACCCCCCCAAAAAAGAGTTGCTATGTGTTTGTAAAAGAAAAAAAATGGAGATTGAAAAAAATATAAAATAGAAAAATAATGTGAAAATAATATAGGAGAGAAAATAAATATGAAAAATAATATAGGAAAGAAAATAAAAGTAAAAAAAATACAGAAGAGAAAATAAATGTGAAAATAATATAGGAGAGGAAATATGTGTTAAAGGAACTAATGTAGAGAATAAATTTGAAGGTGAAGGAAAAAATACGTGAAAGTAGCATTATTAAGAAAGATGCGTAATAAAAAGGAAGCTTATGAACAGTAAAATAAAATAATAACTATATTTTTGCTGAGGCGGCGTAATGAAAGATGACGTTTAATGAATATAATGACAGGAAAATTATGATGATGACGATGATTGAGGAGGAGGAGAGCAAGCAGGTGAAAGTGGAGGAAATAAAATGTAATAATAATAATAAAAAAAAAGTAACATTGATAAAGGAGGAGCCACAGCAACATAAACTCGAAGAAGAGGAAGAGAGTAACTGTGGAGAAGACAGAGGAAGAGGAGACGGAGGAGTAAGAGCAGGAGGAGGAGGAAGAAGAAGAGGAGGAGAAAGAGGAGAAGAGTTATGCCAATGAAAATCGACATAGTACATACATTAAGCTTTCCGCCACCACCACCACCACCACCACAACCACAACACCAACAACAACAACAAGCAACACATCAAAGCCTCGTGTGTGCGTGTTGCCGAGTGTTGCGTTGTGTTGCGTGGAGGCGGCCGGGAGGTGACGCAACCCTCGCCTCTCAATTATGCAACTCAAGGAGATTTAAACCCACCTGGGGAATATTAATGACTTAAATACCTGGCCGCCGCCGCGTTATGCGAGGTGGTGCAAGGCGGCGTGACTCTCTGCTGGCTCTCGGCGTCACGCGGAGGCTGGCGGCGAGAAAATATTATTGATGATGATAAGAATAATAAAAATGATAATAATAATAGTAATAATAAAAACAGTAATAATAATAATAGTAATAATAATAATAATAATAATAATAATAATAATAATAATAATAATAATAATAATAATAATAATAATCGGAAAAACAATATACCAACAACAGGAACAAAACAAAAAAAAAATAATAATGGCAAAAAAGTTAATGAAAGTAGTAACAATACCATCAAATTACTATTATTATTATTATTATTATTATTATTATTATTATTATTATTATTATTATTATTATTATTATTATTATTATTATTATTATTATCTTTATCATTATCATTGCTGTTATTAACGTTGTTGTTGTTGATGTTTCTGTTGTTATTCTATTATTTTAAATGATAATGATTCAGTTACTCAATTCAATTAAGAAATATTTTCATTCAGTACTTCTTTGCATTACAATAAACTCTTAAGATAATAATAATATAATGCTGCTAGTCTACAATGGAGTATTACCTCATTAAATATTTTGCATGGCCTATTGACATCAACCTGTTAGGAAAAAAAATACAGGATTGAATGTAAACCTAAAAATTTTAATATGATAGAAAATAAGTCCTAGGCATCGAGGTTGGGGCAAATAACAATAAATTAAAAAAAAAACGTTAAATGATCAAAATAGATAACAAAACGGCTAAGAATTTTCCTTCCAGTGAATATCATTGATTTAACACGGCCGATGACAGAAAGAAATTGAAATGGTTATATAGTCCAATGATCTACTATATTTTCTGGCAATAAGGTAACGTGAGTATGCAGTGAGTATGTGTGTGTGTGTGTGTGTGTGTGTGTGTGTGTGTATGTGTTTAGTGTGCGTCCTTACCTGTCATTAAGTTACCTGCGATATCACTTCACCTAATAATAAACCCACACCAAAGCCGCAAGACCCAAACTCCCTTGGACTCGTGTTAGCGGTGAACAATACATCAGTCACCGCTTAATAGTCCGTCAGCCGCGTTTATGTCCGCTGTGGCCTTATTTGCATCACAGGGAGGCGGCGACGGAGAGGAAGCCCGCGGAGGTGATTTTTTTTTAGAGCAAAGGAAGCAGCTCATGGCGAAATCAACAAACAAACAACCAGCAAACCCCGTTATAAGCTGCTCCCGAATAACAAAACAGAATGAGTGGTCGGAGGAGAGGGTCAGTTTCGGAAGGTGAGGTGTCTGCTTGTGATGCTTGCTGGGTCCTGCGGCCATGTGTGTTAGACATTTTTTAATCGACCTTTATAAGTGTTAAACAACAAACAAACAACCAGAAAAATCCCGCTAAATGCTGCTCCCGAGTAACAAAACAGAGTGAGTGGTCAGAAGACAGGGTGCAGTTTCGGAAGGTGAGGTGTCTGCTTGTGATGCTTGCTGGGTCCTGCGGCCGTGTGCTGTCCTCTGTTGGGCATCTTTTAATCGACCTATATCGAAGTGTTAGTC
Source organism: Eriocheir sinensis (assembly GCF_024679095.1). Taxonomy (NCBI): domain Eukaryota; kingdom Metazoa; phylum Arthropoda; class Malacostraca; order Decapoda; family Varunidae; genus Eriocheir; species Eriocheir sinensis. The sequence continues at coordinate 7,233,799 of NC_066538.1, forward strand.
ATTTCTTCTTGTTGTTTAAGCCAAAAACGCCAAGCAGAATTTTTCTATTATTTTTCTGTGGACAATTTCTTTTTTTTACAGCAAAGGAGACAGCACAAGGGCACAAAGAAGGAAACAATAATAGAAAAAGGCCCGCTTTGGACAGTAAAGCGATGAGCATGAGTAGAAAGTCGTGTGTGGCGGGTCCGCGGGAGGGGGGGAGGCAGTTACGGAATAAAAAAATAAAAAAATGAGGGTAGTGTTGAGTCAGTATATTGACAACACAAGAGAAGAAATAATAATAATAGTTGACATTTTTTTATCATGAGAGCTGTAGGAAAAAAAAATAGTTAAAAATAGAAAAAAAATAGAAAAAAAATAGTTGTAGGAGAAAAAATAAAAACACCAAACAAAGGATGATGATGATGATGATAATGGTCTCTTTTTCTTGATGTTGGTGATGATAGAGTACACTAGCGACGTTACTGATTTTCTCTTTTCTGACCTCTATTCTTTATTCCTTTAAGTTAAGGATACTGATTCTCTCTTTCTGACCTCTTCTCTATTCTTAAAAGCTTAACGTTACTGATTTCCTTTCTTTTGACCTCTATCCTCATTTCCCTTTTAGTTTTACCTTTGATTTTTTCTCTTCTCCTCTATTCTCTTTCTCTCTTTCTGACCTCTTCTCTATTCTTAAAAGCTTAACGTTACTGATTTCCTTTCTTTTGACCTCTATTCTCAGTTCCTTTTAATTTACCATTACTGATTTTCTTTCTTCTAACCTCTATTCTTTATTCCTATAAGTTAAAGTTCCTGATTTTCTCCCTTTCTGACCTCTATCCTCTGTTCTTATTAGTTTAACTTTACTGATTTTCTCTCTTCTGACCTCTATTCTATATTCATATAAGTTAAGGATACTGATTCTCTCTCTTTCTGACCTCTTTTCTATTCTTATAAGCTTAACGTTACTGATTTCCTTTCCTTTGACCTCTATCCTCTGTTCCTATTAGTTTACCATCACTGATTTTCTCTCTTCCGACCTCTATTCTTTATTCCTATTAGTTTACCATCACTGATTTTCTCTCTTCCGACCTCTATTCTTTATTCCTACAAGTTAAAGTTCCTGATTTTCTCCCTTTCTGACCTCTTCTCTATTCTTATAAGCTTAACGTTACTTATTCCCTTTCTTTTAACCTCTATCCTCTGTTCTTATTAGTTTACCTTCACTGATTTCCTCTCCCCAATCCTCTGTTCTTTTAGGTTTAATGGTTCTGACTCTTCTCTCTTCCTTTATGCAGTCTATCAACTCGGGTGTGTCTTCCTCCTGCTCTTGCCTTCCATACCCTTTTTAAATTTTAATGTGTCTTCCTACTGCTTTGCCCTTTTATACTCTCGCACGGTCTGTTCTTCCAGTCCCAACTCCCTTACATAGGCTACAACCTTCCTCCTACCCTTGCACTTTCTATCCTTTCCTGCACTCCATCCCTTTCCAACACTCGCTCTCACCTGTCCCAAGAATTCCAGGTGCCGGCTTCTGATTCCTCGTAATGAGTCTCTCCTCGCTCGCTCCCCGCAGTACATTTGTCATCCTCGGCGTCCACGCGGTCCTCATTATGCTTCAGAGGAACCACACCTCTCTCGCCTCACTGCTCCTTCTCATATCGTTAAGAGGCACGAAGATCATCCGCACGCTGTCAATTAACCCGGACGTTGCTTCCCTTGAGGTTAAGTTCGACAGGGAAGAATGGAGGTACAAAAAAGTCGTTACTATAAATTTCTGAGCGAGTTACTACGAATTGGTGCCAACGAGTCATAATACCTTTCCAAAAACACCAACGTTGCTTCCCATGAGGTTAAGTTCGACAGGGAAGAAGGAAGGTACAAAAAATGGCGGTACTATAAATTTTGGAGCGAGTTACTACGATTTGGTGCCAACGAGTCATAATACCTTTCCCAAAACACCAACGTTGCTTCCCATGAGGTTAAGTTCGACAGGGAAGAATGGAGGTACAAAAAAGTCATTACTATAAATTTCTGAGCGAGTTACTACGAATTGGTGCCAACGAGTTATAATGCCTTTTCAAACACCCCAAAGTTGCTTCCTATGAGGTTAAATTCAGTAGAAGAGAATGAAGTAAAAAAAAGGCGTTACCATAAATTTCTGAGCGAGTCACTACGATTTGGTGCCAACGAGTCATATTACCTTTACAAAAACACCAACGTTGCTTCTTATGAGGTTATATTTAGTAGGGAAAAATTAAGTAAAGAAAAGCGTTATTATAAATTTCTGAGCGCGTTACCACGGGATGGGGCCGACGAGATAAAGTGCAACAGGAATCAGGAATGAATGGATGTAAAATTGGCGTTACTTTAAATTTCAGAGCGCCAGGACATGGATTGGGGCCTACGAGTTTAAGTTAAGCAGGGAAGAACGAAGGGTAAAAAAGGCATTACTATAAATTTATGAGCGCGTGAACATGTATTAGGACCAACGAGGCTAATTTCATTATGGAAGAATAAATGTGCAAATCACGTTATTATAGATTCTTGAGCGCGTGAACATGGATCGGGGTCGGCGAGATTAAGCGCAACGGAATAATGAAGGAAAAAAGAAAAAAGCCTTACTATAAATTTCCGAGCGCTTGAACATGGATTGGGGCCGATGAGTTTGAGTGGAACATGAAAGAATGGAGGTATGAAGGTACAAAAAAGGAGTTACTATAAATTTCTGAGCGCTTGAACATGGAATGGGGCCGATGAGTTTAGGTGCAACAGGAAATAATGATGGTAAAAATGGGGTTACAAGATTATGTCACCCTTTTAGTCAAGTAGTTCAGTGTGTCTGTATCAGTCAAATCTTCTTCAGCTTGAGTCAGTGTCAGTCAGGTGGTTATGTGTTGGTTAGCCTTTCAGTCAAGTGTCTGTGTAAGAGTCGGCATCAGTCAAGTTATGTGTCAGTTAGCCTTTCAGTCAAGTATTTATGTAAGAGTCGGCATCAGTTATGTGTCAGTCAGCCTTTCAGTCAAGTGTTTATATGTGAGTTAGTATCAGTCAAGTTATGTGTAAGTCAGCCTTTTAGTCAAGTTTAGTGTGAGTCAGCATCAGTCAACTCTCTACAAGTTTCAGCCATCCTTTCAGTCAAGTGGATCAGTATGAGTCAGCTGTAAGTGTTGTCTTGGTCAGCGTGAGTCAGGTGGTCAGCCCGTAAAGGTGAGCGTCGGGCCGGTGCTGGGGGCGCCTCGTCAGTCAGTCAGTCAGCCACTCAGCCAGCCAGCAGGTGCCTCGGGCCGGTTGGGTGCTCACCTGCCGCCTACCTGTGTCTGCCACCCAATTAACGTGGCGCGCCTCTCTCACCTTCCTTACCTGCCCGCTTCACCCTGCCTCACCCTGCCTCACCCTGTCTAACCTCACCCTTCCTGCCTTCCCCTTTCTCACTCTCTATCACCTTGTATCACCCTTCCTACCCACCACCCTCTGCTCACCCTGCCTCACCCTGCCTCACCCTGTCTAACCTCACCCTTCCTGCCTTCCCCTTTCTCACTCTGTCTCACCTTGTATCACCCTTCCTACCTACCACCCTCTGCTTACCCTGCCTCACCCTGCCTCACCTTGTCTAACCTCACCCTTCCTACCTACCACCCTCTGCTCACCCTGCCTCACCCTGTCTAACCTCACCCTTCCTGCCTTCCCCTTTCTCACTCTCTATCACCTTGTATCACCCTTCCTACCTACCACCCTCTGCTCACCCTGCCTCACCCTGTCTAACCTCACCCTTCCTGCCTTCCCCTTCCTCACTCTGTATCATTTTGTATCACCCTTCCCACCTACCACCCTTTGCTCACCCTGCCTCACCCTGCCTCACTTTGTATCACCCTTCCTACTCACCACCCTCTGCACTCTGCCTCACCCTGCCGCACCTTGTATCACCCTTTCTACCTAACACCCTCTGCTCACCCTGCTGCACCCTGCCTCACCCTCCCTCACTTTCTATCACCATGCTGCCTGCCTCCCTTTCTTCACCCTGCCTCACCCTTCCTGCTTTACTCTACCTCACCCTGCATGACCCTTCCTATCTACCGCCCTCTCATCACCCTGCCTCACCCTGCCTCATTCTTCCTACCTACCACCCCCTTGCCTCCTGTTACACCCACGCTTATCCCTCTCACCCTATTTATCTTACTCTCTCTACCTCTCCCTTTCTATCTCACCCTCCCTCTCCCTGCCCAACTCACCCTTCTTACCTTCTTTTTCTCTCATCTTATCTACTTCATCCTACCTCATCTCTTTATCACCCTAATTTTTCACCCTAGTTCTTCACCCTACACTCAGCACCCTTTCTTCAACACCTTTTACTTATCTTACCCTTCCTTAATCACCCTACCTTACCTTAATCGTCTTACCTTCCCTTACCTTAATCACCCTACCTTTACTTTTCTCTTTTTATGCTACTTTCACCCTCCCTTAACCTCCCTTTACCCTCCCTTCACCCTCCCTTCACACTGCTCTCTTACCCTACACATATCCTACCCTACACCCCCTCCCCTCAGTCCCTCGTCTCCCCCACTCCCTCCCTTTCCTCTCCCTTCCTGCCCCTTCCTTGTCTCATCTTCTCCCTTCCCATCCCTTCCCTAACCTCTATAGCCTCTCTTTACCCCCCATAGTCTCTTCCCCTGCCCCCTTCCCATCCCACCCCTTCCCCTTCCCTTCTCACCCCTTCCCCTTCGCTCCTCTCCCCTTCCCTCTTCCTTTCCCCTTATCCTGCCTTCCCCTTCCTTCCCCTTCCCTTCCCTTCCCCTTCTTCTCCCCTCCCCTTCCCCTTTCTCTCCCTTCCCTCCTTCCTTCCTCTCTCCCTCCTTCCCCTTCGCCCTTCCTTTTCCCTCCTATCCTCTTTCCTTACCCTCCTTTCCCTTCACCTCCCCTCCCCATCCCCCTTCTCCGTTCCTCCTCCTCCTCCTCCTCCTCCTCCTCCTCCTCCTCCTCCTCCTCCTCCTCCTCCTCCTCCCTTCCCCTTCCCTTGTCTTCCTCCCCTTCTTGATCGCCTCTGTCATCCCATTTAAGTTTTTTTCTTCCCCTTAACATCGTCTTCTTTTTAAGGGGTTTCTTTTCCTCCCTTAATTAACTTCCTTATCTTTTTATTTCTCTCTCTCTCTCTCTCTCTCTCTCTCTCTCTCTCTCTCTCTCTCTCTCTCTCTCTGTCTCATTTTTCTTCTTCAATAGCTTTATCCCGTTTTTGGACTTATCTATATTTTTCTCGTTTGATTTTTTCTTTTTTACTTTTTTTTTTATTTTTCTTCCTTCTCCTTATCATCATCTCTTTGTACTTCTTTTTCTTTTTCCCGATTTATTGTTTTTTGTATTGTTTTTTATATCTCTCTCTCTCTCTCTCTCTCTCTCTCTCTCTCTCTCTCTCTCTCTCTCTCTCTCTCTCTCTCTCTCTCTCTCGGTATTGACGGTCCAATGGATCGCGAATTGGTTGAACAACAGACAACAAAGAGTTGTGATTGACGGATTTAACTCAGAGTGGGCGTCGGTCACTAGTGGCGTCCCTCAGGGCTCGGTTCTTGGCCCAGTGCTCTTCATTATTTACATCAACGATGTGGATGTTGGACTCAATAATCGCATTATTAAATTTGCAGACGACACAAAGATTGGTAACTCGGTTCATAATGACGAAAACAGGCAAAGCCTCCAAGAGGATTTGCACAAAATTTCAACTTGGTCTGATAGATGGAAGATGCCTTTTAACGTAGACAAGTGTCAGGTCCTTCAAGTTGGAACAAGGAATAAGAATTTCGATTACGAAATGCGCGGCGTTAAACTCAAAAGCGTTCAATGCGTTAGGGGTCAAAATCGCGTCAAACCTCAAATTCTCACAGCAATGCAACGATGCAGCAAATGAAGCGAACAGAATGTTGGGCTTCATTAAAAGAAACTTTTTATTCAAGAATAAAGATGTAATACTTCCACTCTATAATAGTTTAGTCAGACCCCACTTGGAATATGCGGTACAGTTTTGGTCTCCCCACCATGCAAAGGACATTGCTAAATTAGAAGGTGTTCAGCGTCGGGCGACAAAAATGATCCCTTCCTTGCGCAACAAATCTTACGAAGAAAGGTTTTCCATCCTTAATATGTTCTCTCTTTAGAAACGTTGCCTCCGAGGAAAACTGATCGAATGTTTTAAAATACTTAATGGTTCACGAATGTAGACAGATCAACATTGTTTATGATCGATGACACTTTGCGTACGAGGAACAATGGCGTAAAACACAAATGTAGACAAGTAAATTCAGACTGCACCAAATTTTTCTTCCCTAACTTTGTAGTGCGAGAATGGAATAAGCTCCCACCGTTAGTGGTCCAGTGTAAAACGATTGACTCCTTCAAAAATAAGCTCGACCGTCACTTCCTTCAACTTAATATCAACTAGAGTTGAAATGCATCGTCTTGGAGTCTTCTGATTAATGTAGAATCACTTAGGTTTAAGGACAGACCACCTAGTCTGGACCATGGGGTCTGTGTGGTCTGATTTTCTATGAAAAATCTCTCTCTCTCTCTCTCTCTCTCTCTCTCTCTCTCTCTCTCTCTCTCTCTCTCTCTCTCTCTCTCTCTCTCTCTCTCTCTCTCTCTCTCTCTCACACACACACACACACACACACACACACACACACACACACAACCCTCCCCACACACACACACTACCCACCCCCTCCCCCTCCACTCCCTTCCTCCTCCCCTCCCCCATCCTCCCAACACCTGGCTCGCTTCGGGGTAATAATCTTCGCAGGTAACTTGATAACAGTGATTAATTGATATTGGCCCAGGTAACTCCGAGGTGTTTGGACTCAGGTGTCGTAGAGTAAATAGACGGAGGGGTGGAGGGAGGGGGAGGGAGGGGGAGGGAGGGAAATAAAGTAGAGAGGGAAGAAGGGAGAGAATGGAAGGGATGGTATGGTATGGTATGGTATTTTTCTCATTAGTGGTTAGGATTTTTTGTGTGTTTTAATCTTTATTTTTATAGATGGCTTCTTTTCTTCCTCTTTCTCTTCCTTTTCTTTCTCCTTTTCTTGTCTCTTGTTTTTACTCTCTTTTTATATTTTGTTTCTCCTTTTCCTCCTTTTCTTCCTTCTCTTCCTCCTTTTCGTGTCTCTTGTGTTTACTTTTTTTTTTTTGTATTTGGCTTCTCTTCCTCTTTCTCTTCCTTCTCTTTCTTCTTTTCGTACCTCTTCTCTTCTCCTCCCTTTTCTTTTTCCATTATTTTCCCTCTTTTCTCCTCCTCCATCTTTGTTTTAATTGTTGTTTCTTGTTTTGCTGATTTGTTTTCACTCTTTTTTTATATATTTTGCTTCTCCTTTTCCTCCTTCTCTTCCTTCTCTTCCTCCTTTTCGTGTCTCTGCTTCTCTCCTCCCTTTTCTTTTTACCTTATTTTCTCTCCTTCCTCCTCCTCCATCTTTGTATTAATTGTTGTTTCTTTTTTATTTTGCTTCTCCTCCTCCTCCTCCTCCTCCCCCTCTTTTTCATATCCATTCTTTTCTTCCTTTCGTTTTACCTCCTTTTCATTTTTTGTATGTTTTTTCTTTCTCTGTTATTATCTTCCTTTTATTCCTTCTCTCATGTTCCTCTCCTCGTTTTCTTCTTCCTCCTTCTTTCCTTCCTTCTCCCCCTTCTCCTCCTACTATTTTATCTCTTCTCTTCTCTTCTCTTCTCTTCTCTGGATTTTTCTTCTATTTTCTTCTTCCTTTTTCTTTTCCTCCTCTTCTTCTCCTCGTTTATCGTCTTCCTCCAACTCTCATTCGTCATTGTCCTCTCCGTCGTCTTCGTTGTCTTCTTTTTCCTCCTCCTCCTCCTCCTCCTCCTCCTCCTCCTCCTCCAGAAGACATATGGCAGTATTCGTGGTGTATTGCCTTCTCGTAATTTACCTCCCTATCTTTTTTTTCTCTCCCTCTCTCTCTTTCTCTCCCTCCCTCCCTCCCTCCCTCCGGTAAAACACCCATTTCTTCTCTCCCTCAACACAAATCTTTCTTCCTCCCCACTGTGTCTGAGGTAATTCTTTTTTCTCTCTCTCTCTCTCTCTCTCTCTCTCTCTCTCTCTCTCTCTCTCTCTCTCTCTCTCTCTCTCTCTCTCTCTCTCTCTCTCTCTCTCTCTTCTCTTTTTTCTTTTCTTTTTTTTCTTTTCTTTTCTCCTCTCTTCTCTTCTCTTCTCTTCTCTTCTCTTTTTTCTCTTCTCTTCTCTTTTTTTTCTATCTATACACAAAAATTTAAGAAGGCTATTCCTCTCATTCTCTCTTCTCTATTTCACTCATCCACCAGCCTATTCCTCTCTTCTCTCTTCTCTATTCCACTCATCCACCATCCTATTCCTCTCTTCTCTCTTCTCTATTCCACTCATCCACCATCCTATTCCTCTCTTCTCTCTTCTCTATTCCACTCATCCACCAGCCTGTCCCTCTCATTCTCTCTTTTCTATTCCACTCATCCACCAATTATTCGTGAGCAAGTCTTCTTTACCTGTCTCCTACCTGTATGTTTCCAATTTATACCTATTTCTATTTGGTCTAACTTGAGGTCTTTGTTTAAGTACCTCATCTAAATCTTTGTGGTGATGGTGGTGATGGGGGTTTGGAGATGATGGTGATGATAGGGAGTGG
>NC_066538.1:7247425-7262425 GCF_024679095.1 Eriocheir sinensis
ACAGGAATGAAAAGAACGAACGACTACATTGAAATTCACAAAAAAGGAGAAAAAAAAAATGAAGAAAAAGCAGAAGACATAGAAAAGAAGAAAAAGAAGAAAAAAGGAAAAGCAGAAAACAGGAAAAGAAGAAAAAATGAAAACAACAATGAAAACAAAGAACGACCACATTGAAATTCACGAAAAGAAAAGAAGAAGAAAAATAGAAAGAAGAAAAAGCAGAAGACAGAGAAAAAAAGAAGGAATGAGACAAAATACACGAGAATAGAAAAAAATGAAAAGAGCGATTGACTCCCTTCAGATTCTCAAAAAAAAGAAAGAAAAGAGAAAACAAAAAGAAAAGAGCGATCGACCACCTTCAGATTCACACAAAAAAAAAAAATGAAAACAAAAAAGAAAAGAGCGATCGACCACCTTCAGATTCACAAAAAAAGAAAGAAAAGAGAAAACAAAAATGAAAAGAGCGATCGACCACCTTCAGATTCACAAAAAAAGAAAGAAAAGAGAAAACAAAAAAGAAAAGAGCGATCGACCACCTTCAGATTCACACAAAAAAAGAAAGAAAAAAGAAAACAAAAATGAAAAGAGCGATCGACCACCTTCAGATTCACAAAAAAAGAAAGAAAAGAGAAAACAAAAATGAAAAGAGCGATCGACCACTTTCAGATTAAAAAAAAAGAAAGAAAAGAGAAAACAAAAAAGAAAAGAGCGATCGACCACCTTCAGATTCACACAAAAAGAAAGAAAAGAGAAAAAAGTGAGGTAGCGGTGGAGGTAAGAGACTCACTCACTCACTTACTCTCTACAGGTAAGGGAGTGAGAAAGAGGAGGAGGAGGAGGAGGAGGAGGAGGAGGAGGGATTGATGATGCATAAATTACCAGGTGACAGGACCATCACGCTCTTGATAGCTCAGGCGCTCCCCCTCCCCCCCCCTCCCCCCTTTCCTTCCCTCTCCTCCTCCTCCTCTCTCTCTCTCCCCCATCTCTACCTATCTTTACCTGTGAGCCGATGTATACCTTTCCTTCCTTTCTTCCTTCCTTCTTTTTTTTCTTCCTTCCTTTAATTCCTTTTTTTTATTTCTCTGCTTGTTTCTTTTGTTTTTTTCTTTTTTCTCTTGCTTGCTTGCTTTCTCTGTCTGTCTTTCCTTCTTTCCTTCTTTTTTCTTTGTTTTTCATTTTCTTTCTTCCTTTCTTTCTTTTTTCTATCTTTCATTGTTTTATTCTTTCGTTCCTCCCGACTTTTTTTTTCATTCTTTCTGTTTGTCTTTCTTTCTTTTTCTATACATCTTTCTTTCTTTCTTTTATTCTATCTATCTTTCTTTCTTTCTTTCTTTCTTTCTTTTTTCCTTCTTTCCTTCCATCTTTTATTCCTTCCTTCCTTTCTTCGTAATTTCTTTCCCTACTCCGTCCTCTCCACATGCCTTCCATTTTCCTTGATTTCCTTGATTCGTTTTCCTTCATTCCTCTTGATCGTTTGTTCTGTTCTTTGTTTCCTCTACCTCTTTGATTCCTTTTTTTTCTTTCTTACAGCTAAGGAGACAGTTCAAGGGCGTAAAGAAAGAAAAAAAAAAAAAAGCCCGCTATTCACTGCTCCCGAACAGAGGTCAAAGGAGTGTCCAAAAAGAGAGGTCAATTTCGGGAGGAGAGGTGTCCTGATACCCTCCTCTTGAAAGAGTTCAAGTCGTAGGCAGGAGGAAATACAGATGAAGGAAGATTGTTCCAGAGTTTACCAGCGTGAGAGATGAAAGAGTGAAGATGCTGATTGACTCTTGCATAAGGGGTTTGGACAGTATAGGGATGAGCATGAGTAGAAAGTCGTGTGCAGCGGGGCCGCGGGAGGAGGGGAGGCATGCAGTTAGCAAGTTCAGAAGAGCAGTCAGCATGAAAATATCGATAGAAGATAGAAAGAGAGGCAACATGGCGGCGGAGTTTGAGAGGTAGAAGACTATCAGTATGAGGAGGAGAGCTGATGAGACGAAAGCCTTTGACTCCACTCTGTCAAGGAGAGCTGTGTGAGTGGAGCCCCCCCACACATGAGATGCATACTCCATACGAGGGCGGACAAGGCCCCTGTAAATGGACAGCAACTGTGCGGGGGAGAAGAACTGGCGGAGAAGGTACAGAACGCCAACTCTTCTTTTTCTCTTTATTCTTCTTCCTCTCAAAAATGAACTTAACGAAAAGAAGAAGAAAGTAACAAGAAGAGCCAGAGGAACGGATAAAGAAAGAAATATGAAACGAATAAAAAAGGATAAGGAAAAATAGAAGAAAAGGAGAACAAGAACATGCACTGAAAAGGAATACGAAGGAGGGAAGAAGAAAAAAACAAGAAGAGACAGAGGAACAGGAATAGAAAGAAATATATGGAAGGAGGAATAAGGAAAACAAGAAGAAAAGAAAGAAAACAAGCGATACACTAACTGAAAAGGAATACAAAAGAGAGAAGAAAAGAACAAGAAGAGTAACAGTGAAAGAAGGAAATATGAAAAGAAGGAAAGGATAAGAAAGAAATATATGAAAGGAGGAATAAGAGAAACAAGAAGAAAAGAAAGAAAACAAGAGATACACTAACTGAAAAGGAATACAAAAGAGAGAAGAAGAAAAGAACAAGAAGAGTAACAGTGAAAGAAGGAAACATGAAAAGAAGGAAAGGATAAGAAAGAAGAAAGGAAGAGAAGAAAAAAGGAAGAAGAAAGGAAGAGAAAAAAAAAACAAGGAGATACCGTAACTTTTTGTACATCTGAATAAAAAAATCTTCCTAGACTCGAACGTGGGACCCTATGAACTCAAGTTGCACACGCCAACCAATCAGCCACCACCATCTCCCTCTTTTATGTGTTTGTATGCATGTGTTTGTACCGAGACGCTGTTTGTTGTGTATTTTGCATAACAGAAAATTGTAAAAAAAGAGTGAAAGGGATTAATTTTGGTGCGTTCGTGTTTTATGAGAGAAAAAGTAGAATTGGATAACTATGCATAAGATTAACCAATAGATAACACACACACACACACACACACACACACACACACACACACACAGGAAGGCGTTAAAAAAAAGAAGGGTGGCATGAATAAAATAATGATAAAGTCTAAAACGTCTGAAAATGGAAGAAGTTTTTATACATAATTTTTTTTTAGGATCGAGAGAAAAAAAAAGGAATAAAGAGAGAGAAAAAAAAATAAAGAAAAGAAACTATATTGGCAAGAGGAAATGAAAGAAAAAAAGTAGCAATAAATGATACGTGAGAAAAAAGAAGCGAGAGAGAGAAAAAAAATAAAGAAAAGAAACTATATTGGCGAGAGGAAATGAAAGAAAAAAAGTAGCAATAAATGATACGTGAGAAAAAAGAAGAGAGAGAGAAAAAAAAAAGAAGAAGAGAAGAACGGAGAAAAGACTGCAGTGAATATTGTGAAAGAAATGAAAATGGGAGTGATGTAAATGGAGCTGGAAAAGAAAGGGAGAAATAAAGTGGAAGCACAATTGGACTAAGAAAGGACAGGAAAGGAACAACGAAAACTGATACGAAAGAAAAGACCGGTAAGGAAGAGGAATATTAAAGAAAAACAAGGGAAAAAAGGGGAAGGCAAAAAATGAAAAAAAAGAGGAAAGAAAAGAGAAAAACGAGGGAAAAGGGATGACAGGGAGATGCAAAAGAAACAGAAGGAGAAACGAAAAAGGTGGAAAGGAAAGAAGAGATAGAGAGAGAAAGGGGTAAGGAGATAACGGAGATAACAAGGAGAGAAAAGGAAACAGAAAAGAAGAGGAAAAAGGGAAATAACAGGGAGATAAAAAAAAAGAAACAGAAGGAGAACGAAGGAGGGAAGAACAGATGGAAAAAAAAGAATAAAGAAGAGAAGAGCTAACGAAGAGAACAAGGAGAGAAAAGGAAGCAGAAAAAGAAGATAAAAAGGGGATAACAGGGAGATGAAAAACGAAGCAGAAGGAGAACGAAGGAGGGAAGAACAGATGGAGAAAAAAGAATAAAGAAGAGAAGAGAGAACAAGAAGAGAAAAGGAACCATAAAAGAAGATGGAAAAGGAATAACAGGGAGATGAAAAACGAAGCAGAAGGAGAACGAAGGAGGGAAGAACAGATGGAGAAAAAAGAATAAAGAAGAGAAGAGAGAACAAGAAGAGAAAAGGAACCATAAAAGAAGATGGAAAAGGAATAACAGGGAGATGAAAAACGAAGCAGAAGGAGGATGAAGGAGGGAACTACAGACGGAGATAAAAAAAAAAGAAGAGGAGAAGAGAAGGAAGGAAACGAATTGGAGGAACATTTTAGCATACAAACAATTCTACATTTCCTTTTTCTCTCCCTTCCTTCCCCCCTCAAGCTACAATATACAGAGGAAGAGAAGAGGAGGAGGGAGAAGAGGAGAATGAGGAGGGAGGGGAGGAAAACCATTTAAGAAGTACAGAAATGAGAGGGGAAGAGAGAGGGAAGAAAGGGATAGGAGGGGGAAGAGGAGGAGGGAGAAGAGGAGAATGTGGGGGGAGGGGAGGAAGAGGGGGAGAGAAAGAGGAGGGAGAGAAAGGGAGGAAGAGAGGAGGGAGAGGTATAAGGAGGGAATACAAAACAACGGAAAAGATAAGGGAGAGAAGGGAAAAGAGGGAAGAAAAGGGGGAGAAAATGGGGAAGGAAAGAAAAGAAGAGGGGAGAAAGAGGTATAAGGAGGGAATACAAAACAACGGAAAAGATAAGGGAGAGAAGGGAAAAGAGGGAAGAAAAGGGGGAGAAAATGGGGAAGGAAAGAAAAGAAGAGGGGAGGAAGAGGTATCAGAAATGGCAAAAAAAAAAAAAACAGAGAATAACACAGTACAGAAAATAGATGGAAAAAAGGGAAGAGAGGGGTGGGGAGGAGGGGGTAAGGTGGCGAGGGAAGGAAAAGGAGGGGTGGGGAGAAGAGAACGACACTTCCCTCCCCTCTCCCCAGCTACCATATGGACCACAGGGGAGGCGCGGCGGGGGGCGGGGTCATAAAAAGCGCCCATTAGTAGCTCGGTCTGATTAGGAGGAATGCGTGTGTGTGTGTGTGTGTGTGTGTGTGTGTGTGTGTGTGTGTGTTTGGGGGAGAGAGAGAAAAAAGGGGAGATGGGGGAGATTGTGTGTGTGTGTGTGTGTGTGTGTGTGTGTGTGTGTGTGTGTGATAGAGATAAAGAGATAGAGAGAGAGAGAGAGAGAGAGAGCATATTGGTAGCGATAGGTAGCACACACACAAAAAAAAAATAATAGGGGAAGAATGTGATGAAAGGAGGACAAAAAAGAAGAGAGGGGAGACAAAGAGGAGGGGAGAGGAGGGGAGGGGAGGGGAGAAGAAGAGGCGAGAAGGGAGGAAAAGAGAGGGGAAGAGGAAGTTAATCAGAAGAGGAGATAAAAAGGGAGGACAAAGATAAAGAAGATAAAGAATGAATGAATGAAGAGAGTAAGATAAAGATGAAGAATAAGATAAAGGAAGTTAAAAAATAAAGAAACTAAGATATTGATAAAGAAAGGAAGGAAAAAAAGATGAATAAAAATGATAAACAAGAAGAAAATGATAACAATGAAAGAGAGAATAGGACGAGAAGGAAGAAAAAAAAGAAGCAGGAAAATTAAAAGGAGGAGGAGGAGAAGAAAAAAAAGAAGAGAAAGAATGAGAGAAGGAGAGAGAGGAAAGAAAAACTGAAGGAAGAGAAGAAGAGAGAAAAAAAGTCTGAAGAAGAGAAGGAGAGAATAGGAATGGAGAGAAGGGACGAATGAAGGAAGAGAAGTCGGAAGGGAGAGAAGGAATAGAGAGGGAGGGAAGGGAGAGAAGAAGGAAGGAAGGTAGAGAGAAAGAAGAGCAGAAAAAAATGGATGGTGAGGAAAATGAGAGAAAAGGGATAAAAAGAAGGAACGAAGGGAGAGAAGAAGGGAGGGAGGGAGAGAGGAAGGAAGAGAGAGAAGGTAAAGAGGGAGGAAAGAAGAGAGAGAAAGAGAGAGAGGGAGGAGAAAGAGGGAAGGAAGCTAGAGAGAAAGAAGAGTAGAAAAAAAGGATGGAGAGAAAGATGAGAGAAAAGGGATAAAGAGAAGGAACGAAGGGAGAGAAGAAGGGAAGGATGGAGGGAGGGAGGGAAGAGAAGGTAAAGAGGGAGGAATGAAGAGAGAGAGAGGAAGGGAGATAAAGGGAAGGAAGTTAGAGATAAAGAAGAACAGAAGAAAATGGATGGAAAGGAGGATGAGAGAAAAGGGATGAAGAGAAGGAACGAAGAAGGGAGGGAGGGAGGGAGGGAGGGAGGAGGAAGGGAGGGATGGAGAGAAGGTAGAAGCTCTTATTACAATTGCTAATCTTTGTCTCACACTCCGAAATAAATCCTTAAGGACATTTAGTGCCTCTAAAACTGTGTGTGTGTGTGTGTGTGTGTGTGTGTGTGTGTGTGTGTGTGTGTGTGTGTGTGTGTGTGTGTGTGTGTGTGTGTCCATCCCCAGCACACACACACACACACACACACACACACATACTGATGATAATTGTGGGGTGAATGTTTTTTGGTGTTTGTGTTTGTGATGTTTGTGTGTGTGTGTGTCTGTTTATTGTGTTTGTTTTTCTTTGTTTAAGTGTATATCTGAGTGCTGTGTGTTTTTATGTCTGTATATCTGCATCTCCGTCTGTCTGCCTGTCTGTCTATATGTATTTATCGGTCTATATATCTTTTTATCTATTATCATTCTATCCATCTATATCTATCTATCTGTCTATCTATCTACCTTTTTGTCGCCGTCGGTTTGTCATTTATTAATTTCGTTGATCTTTCCCAATTAATATAGTTTACCTGTAATTCACCTGTTCATTTCTTTTTTACAGGTAAGTTCTGTCCCGTGACGTCACATCCGGTGGAGCACGAGAGGTAATGTGTTGCTGTATTTGTTTGTTTGTTTTATGTTTGTTTGTTTTATTATTGTTTTGGTTTTGTTTTGTTTGATGAATTTTAGGGGTATTCTTGTTGATGTTTTTTTTTTTCTTTTTTTTTTAGAGCGTTCGCGTGTTTTATGTTATTAATTAATTACTTTCATTTCTTTTTTTGTGTGTGTGTTTTCATACTTCTTTATATTACTTTTCTTCTTCATTATTATTACTATTATTATTGCTAGTATCATTTTTATTATCACTACTACTACTACTACTACTACTACTACTACTACTACTACTACTACTACCACTACTACCACTAAACTCGTCATAATGAATTCCTGGTCGATGATATTTGTTGTATTAATTTTCTTTAACGAGCAACAGAAGACAGCGAACGGGGGGAAGGGGGAGGGATGAGGGGGGAGGAGGAGGGGAAGGGGGAGGAGTGGGTGGGAGGGAGAAAGGGATTGAGAGGGTGGTTGGGGAAGCAGAATGTGGGAGAGAGATGGAAGTGGAGGAGAGAAGAGTGGAGTGGAGTGGAGTGGGAAGAATGGGGAAGGAGGAAGAGGAGAGGAAGAGGAGGAAGAGGAGAACAGTTGGGAATGAAAAGAGAAGAGAGAGAAAAAGAACAGAAGAGGGAAGGAAGGAAGAGGATCCTTAGGAAGGAAGAATGGGGAAGAAGGAAGAAGAGGAGGAAGAGGAAAAGAGGAAAAGAGAGAATTAAGAGGATGATTAGGAATGAGAAAAGGAAAGCTGCATGATAGAGGAAGGAGGGAAGGAAAGGGAGGAACAGGGAAGGAGGAAGAAGAGGAGAGGGGAAGAGAGAAGATGATAGATGGGAAAGAGAATAGTGAAGAGGAGAGTAGTTTCAGAAAGAAGAATAAGGAAAAAAAAGGGGGAGAATGAGGGGGAGAAAAAGGGTAATTGAAAAGTTAAAATAGGGAGATAAAGGAAATAGGTTTGAATGAGAGAGAACAGAAAGAAAAAGAGAAAGAGAGAGAGGGAGTGATTGAAGGGAAGAGTAAGAGGAGAGATAAAAAAAAGAGATGAGATAGTGAAAGGGAAAATAATGGGGAGCTAAGAGGGCTAAGAGAGAGAGTGGAGATGAGGGAAAAGGAAAGTGAAATCAGGCCAGGTATTATATGATAGGTAAATACAGGTAAGGGTTGGGAAAGAATGAGGTAACAGTGAGGGAGGAATGAGGGAGGAGGAAAAAAGAAGAAGAGAGGGATATGATAGGTAAGATATTGATGTATGGAATAAAGGAAAAGGAAGGTAGGAATTAAAAGGGAAAAGAGGAAGAAAAGGTAATGAGAATGAATGAAAGGGGGAAAGGAGGAAGGGAGAGTAAGAGAAAGGCGAAGGATGAAGTGAGGAATGAAAAGTAGGAAAAGGGTAGAGAGTGAAAAAGAAGAAAAAATGATTAGAGAAAGGGAAAAAAATGAAGGGTTGAAGATAAGAATGAGCGAAGAAGAGAGAAATAAAGAGTAACTAAAAGGGAAAGATGCAAGGGAGAATGAATATGGAAGGGAGAAAAGAAGAGTAAGAAGAAGATGATGCAGAGTGAAAAGAAGAAGGAATGAAGGATGACATAACAGAAGAAACGAAGGGAAGAGGAGGAAAATGTACTAAAAGAAGGATGAAGGAAGAAGGAGAAAATGGAGAAAAAAAGGAAGAAGAGGTTTGAAGAGAAGAATGAGGGTGGATAAGAGGAATAAAGAAAAAAAAGGATAAGGAAAAAAAGGGTGAAAAAGGGTGCAGGGTGAAGGGAGAAGGGTGAAAAGTGAAGAGAGAAGAAAAAAATGCAGGGTGAAAAAGGGTGAGGAGTCAAAAAAAGGGTCCAGAGTGAAAAAAAAAGGGTGCAGGCTGAAAAAAGGGTGAAGGCTGAAAAAAGGGTGAAGGATGAAAACGGGTGAAGGGGCGCATGACGGGAGAAGGGTGAAACTAGAAGACATGGTGCAGAGTGAAAAAAGGTTGCAGGGTGAAAAAAAGGGTGATGGGTGAAGGTTGCAAGGTGAAGGGTGAGGGGGGGGGGCAGGTGCAGGGTGTGTCCAGGTGAGCAGCAGGGGAGGGGCGGGGCGTCACCTGAGCCTCGCCGCGCACAAGTAATAAGACTGACATCACCTGGGGCCTGACACTTTCTTGACGCGTGGAGGTGGTGGTGGTGGTGGTGGTGTGGTGGTGGTGGTGGAGAAAGAGGAGTTTTGAGGTGGAGTTACTGTGTGGTGATGGTGGTGGTGGTGGTGGAGAAAGAGGAGTTTTGAGGTGGAGTTTACTGTGTGGTGGTCGTGGTTGTGGTGGTGTGGTGGTGGCGATGGTGGAGAAAGAGGAGTTTTGAGGTGGAGTTTACCTGTGTGGTGGTCGTGGTTGTGGTGGTGTGGTGGTGGTGGTGGTGGAGAAAGAGGAGTTTTGAGGTGGAGTTTACTGTGTGGTGGTCGTGGTTGTGGTGGTGTGGTGGTGGTGGTGGTGGAGAAAGAGGAGTTTTGAGGTGGAGTTTACTGTGTGGTGGTGGTGGTTGTGGTGATGGTAGTGGAGAGAAGGTGGAGGAAGAAAGGAGTTAAGTGTCATGTGGTGTTTGGAGGAGGAGGAGGAGGAGGGGGGTGGAGAAGGAAGAAGAGGAGGAGGAGGAGGAGGAGGAGGAGGAGGAGGGGGGGGGTGGAGAGGGAAGAAGAGGAGGAGGAGGACTGGGAGGAGGAGGAGGAGGAGGAGGAGGAAGGGGGTGGAGAAGGATGAAGAGTAGGAGGAGGAAGAAGAGGAGGAGGAAGAAGAGGAGGAGGAGGAGGAGGAGGAGGAGGGGGAAATTAGAATAGGTATAGGTATAATATGTGTGTGTGTGTGTGTGTGTGTGTGTGTGTGTGTGTGTGTGTGTGTGTGTGTGTGTGTGGCTAAATTCGTGTGCGTTAATGAAAGCAGGGAATTATACGTACACACGATCGGTTGAAGCAAGTCTGTGTGCACCTTCAGAGCGAGACATGTAAGTGTGTGTACGTGTGTGTAAGTAAAAAAAAAAGTCATGTACGTGTAAACCAAGATCGTGTGTACATTTGATGCGGGTTCATGTACGTGTGTGTGCGTGGGCCAGATGACTGATGGGCGGAATAATATTAACGCACACACACACACACACACACACACAAACAAACAAACAAACAAACACCAAGGTACAACACATGTCGATCAAGCTGGCAATCAACTCTCTCTCTCTCTCTCTCTCTCTCTCTCTCTCTCTCTCTCTCTCTCTCTCTCCAAAGTCGCTTCGCTTGTATCTCTTATCTCTCCTTATCTCCATTGTCTCTCCAAGTCTTCCCTTATCTCTCCTTCCTTGTACCTTCCTCCTCCTCCTCCTCCTCCTCTTCCTCCTCCTCCTCCTCCTCCTCTTCCTCCTCCTCCTCGATAATGGTAATGTTTTTTTTATTTTTTTTCTGGGCATTTTTTCTTTTGTTGTTTGTTTGTCTTTAGGTTGTTTGGCGTTTACTTTTTTTCTTTTTTTTTGTTGATCTTGTTTTTGTTGTTTTTGTTATCCCCTTCATTGCTTCCATTGTTGTTGTTATAATATTGATAAAACTTGTTGGTTCTAATATTGTTTTTCTTTCTTTGCATACTTTCGCATTTCCCTTGCAAACTATCGTCAACTGTCTATGTTTATCTCTATCTATCTATCTACCTATCTATCTATCTATATATCTATCTATCTGTCTATGTATCTATGTATCAATCTGTCTATCTATCTATCTATCTATCTATCTATCTGTATCTGTATATTTATCTGTCTATCTGTGTATCTATCTATATTTATCTGTATCAAACTGTTTATCTGTCTATCTATCTATCTTTATTTATCTATCTGTATCTATATTCTCTTCAATCCTCTTTCTCACATATTTATTCTTTGATTTTCTGTATAATATTCTTTTTACTCCTCTGTATGTTGTTAGTTTCCTTTATTGTGTTTACTTAATCTGTATAACAAAATTCAATTCCTATCTACATCCTCTTCTCTCTTTATTTTCTCGTGCATTCAGTTATCACCATCTTGACACTTTCCTTTCATTCATTCTTCTCTAATCTCATATTTTAATTATTTTGAGACGATTTAAACATTATATCCCTTATTTTGAAGACATTTGACATTTTCTGAACATTTAAACATTATACTCATTATTTTTTGGACTACTCAATTTTAAGCAACCCTCTCTTTTTTGGTCCCTCCCTTGACCCTCTTTCGTTCAACGCCCTTCATTCTTCATTTCTCCCTTCTTCCTTCCTTTCTTCATCCTCTTTCTTCCTACACCCTTCATTCCTTCCTTCTCCCTTCCTTTCTTCACCTTTCTTTCTACATCCTTCCTTCCTCCCTTCATCCTTCTTTCCTCCCTTCATCCTCTTTCTTCCTACACTCTTCTTTCCTCCTTCCTTCACCCTCTTTTCATCTTTCACCCTTCATTTCTCCCTTCACCCTTCGTACTTTCCTTTATCCTGCATTCTCTTTTCTCCTTTATTGTATTTTGTGTTTTCTCTTTTACTATTTCCTCTGTTCTTCCACTTTCTATTCTCTTTTTCTCTTTTTGTGTTTTCCTTCCTTCCATTTATCGTCCCCTTTATGCCTGTTCATGTCCCTTTCTCTCTCCCTCTCTCTTCCCCTCTCCCTCTCTCCTTCCCCTCTTCCTCTCTTCCCTCCACTCTTTCCCTCCTCCTCTCAATCTGTACACACTTATCTCCCCTTCCTCCTCTTCCTCTTATTCTCTCTCTCTCTCTCTCTCTCTCTCTCTCTCTCTCTCTCTCTCTCTCTCTCTCTCTCTCTCTCTCTCTCTCTCTCTCTCTCTCGTCAGGTAAGCCCCTAGTCAATACACCTGAGAATATGGGACTGTCTTGAATTCATTGGGAGGATTACTCTCTCTCTCTCTCTCTCTCTCTCTCTCTCTCTCTCTCTCTCTCTGGTAAATCTTTCACTTCTGTTTTCTCTTATTTATCTTGGTTGTGTTATTTTTTTGTATTGAAGTGGTGGTGATGGTGGTGGTGGTGATGGTGGTGATGATGGTGATGATGATGGTGGTGGTGGTGATGGTGGTGGTAGTGATGGTGGTGATGATGATGGTGGTGGTGGTGATGGTGGTGGTGATGGTGGTGGTGGTGGTGATGATAGTGGTGATGGTGGTGGTGGTGATGTTAGCTATGTTCCAGGTCTGATGTGCTGGGGAGGAAGAAGAAGAGGAGGAGGAGGAGGAGGAGGAGGAGGAGGCGTCAGTGTCGTTAGAAGCAGTGGAGAACACACACACACACACACACACACACACACACACGCACACACGCACACACAAACAGACACACACACAGACGCACACTACATCTATCATCATTAGCTTAGCCCCGCCCTCCACCTCCTCCCCTCCTCCTCCACATCCTCCACCTCCTCTTCCACACACAAAACAAGGAGGTGGAAGAGGGTGGAAAAGGAGGAGGGAGGGAGTGGGGGTGGAGGGTGAGGAAATACAGCACTGGGGAGGAGATGGAGGGGGGGGAGGGAACGGGGAGGGGGGGGGAGAGGGGGAGGATGAGGAGGGAACCCGCACCTCACTGACCAATAGGAAGGAAGGATAGCAGATAGGGATCGTGTTCCGCGCTTCCTATTGGTTGAGGTTTCGAAGCCCCGCCCACCGACGTTTCTGATTGGTTGTTACACTGACTCGCTGGCTCCTGTTCTCTTCCTCCTCCTCCTCCTCCTCCTCCTCCTCCTCCTCCTCCTCCTCCTCCTCTTGATATCCCTTTCTTACCTCCTCCTCCTCCTCCTCCTCCTCCTCCTCCTCCTCCTCCTCCTCCTCCTTTTCGTCGTGTTCTCATTACCTCTACTTCTTCTTCTTCCTCCTCCTCTTCCTCCTCCTCCTCCTCCTCCTCCTCCTGTTTCTATTGCTCTTATATTTCTCCTTTTTTTTTGTTTCTTCCTGTGTCTTCTTCCTCTTTACCTCCTTCTGTTTCTGTTTTGTACATCTTCTTCTTCTTCCTCCTCCTCCTCCTTTTGTTATCTGTCCTCTTCCTCTCATCCTTGTTATTATTGTCTTCTCCTTGTCTTCCTTTTTCCTCCTCCTCCTCCTCCTCCGTTTGCTCTCCTCCTCCTCCTCCTCGTATCCTTATTTTCCTTACGCTCTCATTGTCTTTAATTCTTCTTTCTCCTCCTCCTCCTCCTCCTCCTCCTCCTCCAAGTCTTTAGAGGAGGCGTCGCGTCCAGGAAGGCAAACTCTATTATCTTCCTTCCTCCAAGATTTGTGGCGTTCAGGAGGAGGAGGAGGAGGAGGAGAAGGAGGATTTTTGGGCAACCTTCATCACCCATCTCCTCCTCCTCCTCCTCTTCCTTCTACTCTTTTCCCTTGTCTTCCCTTGTCTTCTCTTCATTACTCTCCTTCATCCCTGACTCTTTTCTTCCCCTTTTGTTTTCTTCTTTTTGTATTTCAGTTGTCATTCCTTCTCTTTCATTTGCTTTATTTTTCTTTCCTTCATTCCTTCTTCCTTTTCCTTCCTTTCCTTCTCCTTTCTTGCCTTCCCCGTGTTCACCTCCTTCTTTCCTGCATCCTCCCTTTCTTTCCTTTTCTTCCTTTCTCCTTCCCTTTTTCTTCCTCTTGTTCGTGTACTTTTTTTCTCCCTGTTTTCTCTTCTTTTATTCCTCTTCCCTTTTCCTCATTTTCCTTCCCTTCCCTTTTCTTTCCTTTTTTTTCCTTTCCTCTCCTTTGCTTCCCTTTTTTTCCCTTCATTTACTTCTGTACCCCTTCCCTTCCATTCCCATTCCTTTTTCTTTCCTTCCATTTTCTTCCCTTGTTTTCCCTTTCTTTTACCTTCCTTTCCCTTTTGTTGCTTTCCCTTCCCTTCCCTTCCCTTCCCTTCTCTTCATATCCCATTTCTTCCCTTCCCTTCATATCCCTACTCTTCCCTTCCCTTCACTTCCCTTCCCTTCTCTTCATATCCCATTTCTTCCCTTCCCTTCATATCCCTACTCTTCCCTTCCCTTCCCTTTCTTTCCCTTCCCTTCCCTTCCCTTCCCATCCCTTCCCCTCCCTTCCCTTCCCCCTCCTCTCCCTTCCCTTCCCTTCCCTTTCCTTCCCCTCCCTTCCCTTCCCTTCCCTTCCCTTTCCTTCCTTTCCTTTCCCTTCCTTTCCCTACTCTTCCCTTCCGTTCCCCTCCCTTCCCCTCCCTTCCCTTCCTTTCCTCGTCTTGTATTCCTTTTTTTCTTTCTTCTTCTTCTCTTCCTCTTATTCCTTTCTTCCTTTGCCTATTTCTTTCTATTCTTTGCTTTCTTGTCTGTCTCTTCCTTCCTGCACTTCCTTTCTTTTTCCTCTTTGTAATTCTATCTTTCGCTTTCTTCCTTGGTGTCTTTCTCCTTCCTTCTCTCTTCCTTTTTTTCCTCTTCCTACCTATTCGCATTTTTCTTCCTTTTCTCTCTCTGTCTCGGTTTTCCTACATCGCAATCCTCTTTCTTCTTTTTTTGGCTTTTTCTTTATTTTCGACTTCTCTGTTCTTTTCTTTTCCTTTCTTTTATCTTGTCTTCCTTTCTCTCCCGTTCCCATTTTCCCCGATTTCAGTTCTTTTCCCTTCTTCCTGTCATCGTTTCCCATTTCTTTTTCTCCCTACCTAAATCCCCCAAATTTCTTCCCCCTCTATTTTCGTTTTTCCCATATTCATTCATTCCTATCAACTTCCCCATTCCTTTTTCTCTTCCTTGCCAATCCCAAACCATTCATTCCAATTTTTCCTTTTCCCGGTTTTCCTTTTTCCTCCTTCGTGTTGTCATTCTATTCCTGTTTTTTTCTTTCCATTGAGAATCACAGAACATATTTCTTCCTATTTTTCCCTTTCTCATTTCGCCTTGTCATTCCTTCCTCTCACCCTTTCCTTCCTTTTTCTGCAGTCCCAAAAATCTCTCCACATTTGTTTTCCTGTTTCCCCCATTCCGTCGTTCCTGTCACCCATCACTCATCAACCGTCACCCGCCGCCCGTCACCCGCCACGCCCTCGCCATCCGCTGCGAGGGAGGGAATGGACGCATCTCGCAATATCTCATTTGGTCGGCGGATGAGCGGCGGGAAAAGACTTGCAGATGCGGTGTTGGGACGGGAGGCTGCGAGATGACTTGTCTGCTGGC
>NC_066538.1:7267425-7274925 GCF_024679095.1 Eriocheir sinensis
GCATTTATCCACCACCTTGTTTATCCTCCACTACTTCTTCATCTCCTCCTCCTCCTCCTCCACCACCTTCCACCCCCTCCACCTCTACCTCCTCTTCTGTTCTTCTTTCTAGTAAATCTCTTCTTTCTAGCATTTATCCACCATGTTGTCTATCCTCCACTTCTCCTTCATCTCCTCCACCTCCTCCACCAACTCCACTATCTCCTTACAGTTCCTCCATTCCTTAACTTCTATTCCTCTGTTCCTCCTCCTTCTCCTCCTCCTCCTCCTCCTCCTCCTCCTCCACTATCTTCCAACGACCCTTTCATTCCTTTTCTTCTATTCTCTTCTTCTCTCTCCCCTTATCTGTTAACCATCTTCTCTATCCTCCACTAATGCTCCACCTCCTCCACCTCCTCCTCCACCTTCACCTCCTCCTCTTCCACTATCTCCCTCCGACTCCTCCACTCCCCTTGTCTCCAGTTCCTCTCCTCTATTCTAGTATCCATACACCATGATTTCTCTTCCACTATCACTCCACCTTCTCCACTTCCACCTCTCCACTTCTCACCTCCTCTTCTTCATCCATTAATTCTGAAATCTATACTTTTTCAGTGACCTCTTATCTATCTATCCACCTCCTTCATCTCCTCCACTTAAGCTCCATCTCCTCCACATCCTCCACTTTTCCACCCCTTCTCCACTTTTTTTGACTCTTCACCTTCCATTACCTTCTCCTCCTTCTCGTCTTTTTCTGTTTCATCAGCTCCTCTAGGTTCTCCACCCACCATTTTTTTGTTCCTTTTTCCACCGCTCCACTTTCTCCTCCTCCTCTTCCAATTCATCCACTCCTCTCCTCCGCCCCTCCCTCTTCCACCTCTTCCTTTCCTCCATTCCTCCTCCACTTCACTCCACAGTCCTCCATAAACACAAGCATTAACCATCACCCACTCCATTCTTCCACCTACTTCTCCACTCTTCCACTTATCCACTCTTTCACTTCTTCACTCTTCCACTTCACTACTCTTCTACCTTTTTTTCACTCCTCTCCACTACCACTACTCCACCTCACTCCACCCTCCACTTCTCCACTCATCCACTCCCCCATTTCTTATCCCACTTCATTACTCCATTATTACTTACATTATTATTTCATATTTACTTATCTTACCCTACTTTCATCAAATACTCCACTTCTTCCACTTCTCTCTCTCTCTCTCTCTCTCTCTCTCTCTCTCTCTCTCTCTCTCTCTCTCTCTCTCTCTCTCTCTCTCTCTCTCTCTCTCTCTCTCTCTCTCTCTCTCTCTCTCTCTCTGTTAAAACTCATCCACATTTGCAAACTTTCAACTCCACCTCTTCCACTTCTGTATCCCTCATCCCTGTTAACCTATCCACATCTTCAGACTTTTTCCACCACCCCTCCACTTCCTCTCCTCTCCTCCACCATTCTTCACTCCTCCCTCCACTTCTCCTCTTCTTCATTCTTCCACTTCTATACTCCACTATCCACAAAATTCTCTTCTCCATATCCACAAAATTCTCTTCTCCATCCTTCCACTTCTCTACTTCTATACCATTCCACCTCTTCAACTGCATCTTTCACCCTGTCCACCTACTATCCACTTCTCATTTACTCCTCTCCATATTCCTTCCACCTCTCCACCTCCTGAGCAAGTCCACCACCTCTTTCCTCTACCACTTCTCCTTCATAACTTTACGTATCCCTCCATACTTACCTCCACTCCTCCACCTCTTCCTCTTCTTTCTCTTCCACTCAACTACCTCTTTTAAAAACAATCTCTTCCACCCTTCCACTTCCCTTCCATATTCTCGCAGTCCTGCCCTGTTATATATTTTTTTACACACACACACACACACACACACACACACACACACACACACACACACACACACACACACACACACACACACACACACACACACACACACACACACACACCATTGTTCACACACACACGTGTATACATACATATAATGGCTAACATTATTACATACACATTTACATACAGAGGAGAGAAAAAAAAAATAGATCTCTCTCTCTCTCTCTCTCTCTCTCTCTCTCTCTCTCTCTCTCTCTCTCTCTCTCTCTCTCTCTCTCTCTCTCTCTCTCTCTCTCTCTCTCTCTCTCTCTCTCTCTCTCTCTCTCTCTCACATTCTGAAGCTAACAAGAGAGAGAGAGATACCTCTGTGGGAGAACTTTCTTGAGGGATATGAAGGAGGAAGGGAGGGAGAGAGGGAGGGAGGGAGGGAGGAGGAGGGAGGAGGGAGAGGAGGGTGAGTGAAAAGTGTCAGCCACTCACACACGCTCTCTCTCTCTCTCTCTCTCTCTCTCTCTCTCTCTCTCTCTCTCTCTCTCTCTCTCTCTCTCTCTCTCTCTCTCTCTCTCTCTCTCTCTCTCTCTCTCTCTCTCTCTCTCTCTCTCTCTCTCTCTCTCTCTCTCTCTCTCTCTCTTTATTTATCCATATCTATCTCTTTCACACACTAACCCACCACCACCACCACAACAACAACAACAACAACAACAACAACAACAACAACAACAACAACAACACTAACGGGAGCCATTCGTCATGTATTGTGTGTTAAGAAAGGAAGATTATTCAAATTGGATTATATGTTGACACTTCAATGTAAATTCATGAACCCGACCACTCAGGAGGAGGAGGAGGAGGAGGAGGAGGAGGAGGAGGAGGTGTGAGTTTCGATGAGAGTTTGAAAGAGGAAGGAGATAAGAATGAAGAGGAAAGATTAAGAAGGGCGGGAATGAATGGAAAGGAGGGAATAAAGAGGAAGAAGGAAGAAGAGGAAGAAAAGAAGAGGAAGAAGAGTTGCAGTAAGAGTTTGAAGGAGCAAGAAGATAAGAATGAAAAGAAAGGATTGAGAAGGATGGGAAAAAATGGGATAGAGGGGATGAAGGTGAAGGAAGAGGAGGACGAGGAGAAAAAGAAGAGAATTAAGAGGAGGAGGAGATAAAGAAGAGGAGGAAGAGGAGGAGGAGATAAAGAAGAGAAGGAGATGAGAGTAAAAATGAGTAAGAAAATAATAGTAAAAAAAAGAAGCTTGAGAATGAGAAAGATACGGAAAGAAGGGAAAGAAAGAGATTGAAGGAAAATGAGAATAGGAAGAGGAGAAGGAGGAGGAGGAGGAGGAGGTGGAAGAGATGAGAAAAGAATAAAAAAGGAGTGATTAAGAGAGAGCGGGAAGTAGAAGAAAAGGAAAAGGAAGAAGGAAGAGGAATAAAGAAGATGGAATACATGGGAGAATAAAAGATGAGAGATGAGAAATGAAACGAGATGAAGAAGAAGAGAGAAAAAAGGAAGATGGAAAAATAAAGAAAATGGGGAATAAAAGAAGATAGAGGAGAAAGAAGAGAGGTAAGGAGGAATGAAGAGGATGGAGAAGGATAAAGAAAAGGAGGAGGAGGAGGAGGAAGAGGAGGAGGAAGAGGAGGAAGAGAAGGAGGAGGAGGAGGAAGAGGAGGAAGAGAAGGAGGAGGAGGAGGAGGAGGAGGAGGAGGAGGAGGTGGTGTGATGGAGGTATGTTGGAAGGCTTGTAAGAGTGGAGAGAATGTGTGGACGTAAGAGGAAGAGGAGGAGGAGGAGGAGGAGGAGGAGGAGGAGGAGGAGGAGGAGGAGGAGTGTGTGAAATATGAGGTACAAGGTGAGGTTCTCTCCCTCCTTACCTCCTTCCCTTCCTCCTTACTTCCCTCCCTTCCTCCTCTCCTTGTCCCTTCCCCTTCCTCTTCCTCCATCCCCTTCCTCCTCTCCTTCCTCCTCCTCCTCCTCCCCACCGTCTTTTCATGTTAGTGGACCGAGAATAACCTCCCCACCTCCTCCCCACCTCTTCCCCACCCCTTCCCCACCTCTTCCCATCTCTTCCCCACCTCTTCCCCACATCTTCCCCACCCTTCCCCACCTCTTCCCCACCCATTCCCCACTTCGTCCCTTCCACTTCTTCCCCTTCCCCATCCTTCCCCAACGCTTCCTCTTACCTGTTATTCTTTCCAATCTGTTTCTTCCCCATAATACAAAATTGACCTTATTTTTTTTTTTACCTTTTATCTCTCTTATTTATTTCTTCCCCACGCTTCCTCCCCAACTTTCAACATCCCCATCATCCTTCTACATTTTTTCCCCAACTTTCCTTCCCCACGTTTCTATCCTCACTTTTCCTCCCCACAAGTTAACAATTTTACCCTTGTTTCCTTCATTTACTCCCCACATGTCTTCCCCACCCTTCTTCCTCCCCACCTATTTACATTCTTACCCTCATTCCTTACCTTTCTTCCCCACATCTCTTCCCCCACCCCTCCTCCTCCCCAACTGTTTACATTCTTACCTTCTTTCTCCATCTTTCTTCCCCATATCTCTTCCCCACCCTTCCTCCTCCCCACCAGCTAACATTCTTTCCTTCTTTCCCCACCTTTCTTCCCCAAATCTCTTCCCCACCCTTCCTCCTCCCCACCAGCTAACATTCTTTCCTTCTTTCCTTACCTTTCTTCCCCAAATCTCTTCCCCACCCTTCCTCTTCCCCATTAGTTTAAACGTATCTTCTTCCTCTATATTTCTACCCCATATATCTTCCCCACTCTTCTTCTTCTTCTTCTTCTTCTTCTTCTTCTTCTTCTTCTTCTTCTTCTTCTTCTTCTTTCCTATTGTCCACGTTTTTGCTACATATTGTTTTCTTTTATCCCCTTTTGTTTTTTTTCACTTAGTTGAGTCATTTTTTCCTCATTTCCTTTTTTTCTTTTTAATCTTTTTTCCTTCAGTTTTTTTTCTTTTTTCTTCCTTTCTCTTCTTTTTTTCTTCTCTTCCCTTTTCGCCATCTATACGTGGGAATCTATAAGTGGATAGCAATGTTTCTTCCTTTCTTATCAGTAACTTATTTTTTCATCTTTTCAATACATTTGCTTTTCTTCCTTTTCTAATTGTTTGCTTGGAAAAGAAGGTGAAAAGGGAAGACTTAGATAAATGAGTGAATGGAAGAGAGGAGAAATGAGGAGGAGGAAAGAGGGAGGGGGTTAAACACACACACACACACACACACACACACACACACACACACACACACACACACACACACACACACACAAAGAAAGCTATTCCACCAAACAAAAATATGATTCTCTCTCTCTCTCTCTCTCTCTCTCTCTCTCTCTCTCTCTCTCTCTCTCTCTCTCTCTCTCTCTCTCTCTCTCTCTCTCTCTCTCTCTCTCTCTCTCTCTCTCTCTCTCTCTCTCTCTCTCTCCTATCTGTGTCTACATCCTTGTTTACACCTTCTCCTCCATGAATCTTATCTCCTCCCCTTCCCTCCCCTTCCCTCCCTTCCACCCCCTCCCTCCCTTCCACCCCCTCCCTTCCTCCATCCCTCCACTGTTTATCAGCTAACAAAGAGTACTTCTCTCACCACCTTAACCTTCCACATCTCCTCCTCCCATCCCACTCCTCCCCTTCCCCTTCCTCCCCGTCCCTCCCCATGCCTCCCTTCCCTTAGGTCACGACCCCCCCAGATGGCTTCCCGCTGCCTTAGGGAAAGTATCCAGCCTCCCACCCCTTCCCACCTCCCTCCCCTCCCTTCCCCTTCCCCACCTCTTCCCCTTGCCCCCCTGCGAGAGAGACTTATATTTATCAAGATGTTATCACCCCCGACAAGTCCCGGGCTACAAATCCCCTTACTCCCCCCTCCTTCCCCCCCCTCTCTCTCTCTCTCTCTCTCTCTCTCTCTCTCTCTCTCTCTCTCTCTCTCTCTCTCTCTCTCTCTCTCTCGGTTATTTTTTTTGTTTACGAAGTTTATTTTCCCTTATTTTTACGTATTTTTTCGTATTTATTTATCTATTAATTTTTCAGGACAGAAAAAAATATTAATACGTAAAAGAACAAAGAGAAATAGCAATAAATAGGGAAACAGATGCACGGATGAATAGTTTTTTTTTATATAGATTAATAAAAAAAATGTATAAAAATGTGTGTATATAATTTTCTTTCATAACAAACAACTGCTTCTTCCTTTTCTTTCCTCCTTCGAATGGTTCTTCTTCTTTCTTCCTCTTCTTTCTTCCTCTTTTATTCCATGTTTTTCTCTTCCTCCTTACCTTTACTCCTTTTCTTCGTATATTCCTTTTTGTCCCTCACGAATTTTTTTCTATTATTTATTTGTTAATTCTTACATTGTCTTTTTTTCTCCTTTGCGTGTCTTCCTTCTTCTATCGTTGTTTTTCTTCTTGTTTTGGTTTTCTTCCCTTCATTCTTTGCTTGGAAATTTGAACGGTCGGTCAGAGAGGTATCTATGCATGTTTGTGTTTGTGTGTTTCTTATGTGTGTGTGTGTGTGTGTGTGTGTGTGTGTGTGTGTATGTGTGTGTGTGTGTGTGTGTGTGTGTGTGTGTGTGTGTGTGTGTGTGTGTGATAGGGAATCGATATTTTTACTTATCTATTTTTTACTTGTCATCTCCTATTACTGTTTTATTATCATTATTGTTATTTTTATTATTATTATTATTATTATTATTATTATTATTATTATTATTATTATTATTATTATTATTATTATTATTATTATTATTATTATTATTATTATTATTATTATTATTATTATTATCATCATCATCATCATTATTTCCTCTAACACTCGACCGTTCCTTTTTCTCCTTCAAACGTTGATATATTTTTTTTGTCTCATTATTTTCTTCCCTCCAGCCTTTCCTTAACCCTCTCCTCCCTTCTACAATGCCTTCCCTCCCTCCCTCCTTCTGCCCCTCACTCCCTCCCTTTCTCCCTCCCTCCCTCCCTTCCTCCCCCTCCATTCGTCACCTGCCGGACAGTGTCAAACTCCTCCAGAAACAATGAGGGAGAGACATTCCTCCGCCTCTCCCCCCCCCCCCCCTTTTCTCTCTCTCTCTCTCTCTCTCTCTCTCTCTCTCTCTCTCTCTCTCTCTCTCTCTCTCTCTCTCTCTCTCTCTCTCTCTCTCTCTCTCTCTCTCCCTCTCTCTCTCTCATTTTTATTCTTTCTCTTCACTTTTTTCTCTTTATTTTATTTTTCTGTTTCCTTTTTTCTTTCCTTTTCTCATTTTTCTTTTTCCATTTTGTTTTCCATTTTTTCTACCTTTTTGGGGAATATAGTTTTTCTTTTTTTATATTTTTTCTCTTGTTGAATTTTTTTTCCTGCTTTCTTTTCGATATATTTTCTTTGTTTCTAATCTCTTTATTTCTACTCGTTTTCATTTCTTTCTAATTTGCATTTCTGGCATTTATTTTCTCAGTACAGTAAAATAAATAAAAAAAATATAAATGTACGTATAAGAATTAACAAAGATATATTAATTAAAAGTGAAACATGCAGGAATGAATTGTGTTTTATATAGATTAATAAAAAAATGTTTAAAAATGTATGTATCTATTTTTCCCTCATTATAGATACCGGCTTCTTCCTTTTCTTTCATCCTTCTAATGTTTCCTCTGCTTTTCCTATTCTTTTACCTTGATCCTTTTTTTTTCTTCTTTTT
>NC_066538.1:7277425-7317425 GCF_024679095.1 Eriocheir sinensis
CGGTTGTCATCGGCGGGGGCTGTGGTCAGGGGGGGATGGAAGGTGAGGTATAGAGGGGAGAAAGGTGAGGGCTGGGTCAGGTGAAGTCACGAGTTACCTGTGTGAGGGAGAGACAGGTAAGGCTGGATGAGGGAGGATGTGAAGGTGGTAGATAGATAGATGGATAAACAGATAGATAGATTGATAGATAGATAGATAGATAGAGGATGGATGAGGATAGAAAGGAACCAGGGAAGGAAGGAAAGAGGAGAAAAGGGAGGAAAAGTGTGGGATGGAGAGAGGGGTGGAAGGAAAGAGAAGAAAAGGGAGGGAAAAGGGAGTGGGAAAGAGGGAAAGAAAAGGAATGAATAGAAGGAATGGTAAGGAAGTAAGAAGGGAGGAAAAGTGAAATTGAGGGAGTGAAAGAGAAGAGAGGGAAAGGAAGGAAAAGAGAGGAAGAAGAAAAGAGAAAGGAAGAAAAGAAGTGAGGAAAAACTGAGAGAAAAGGAGCCAGGGAAGGAAGGAAAGAGGAGAGAAGGGAGGAAAAGTGAGAGGATGGAGAGAATGATGGAAGGAAAGAAGAGGAGAAGGGAGAAAGGGAAAATGGAAAAGTATGAGAGGAAAACAGGAAGGAAGAATGAAAGAAAGGAAAAATAAGGATGGGGAAAAAAGGAAGAGAGAAAAGGAGAAAAAGGAAAATATGGGAGACTAACTTTTACTTTCCCTTTTTCATCCTTCCCTTTTTCCTCCTTTCCTTCCATCCCTTTATCTCCTCTCTATCCGTTCCCATTTTTTTCCTTCCTCTTCCTCTTCTTCTTCGTCTTTCATCAATTCAACTCTCCTCTCTTCCTTTCCTTCCTTCCTCATATCTCTTCTCTATCCCCTCCCATTCTTCTCCTTCCTCTTCCTCTTCTTCTTCGTCTTCTTCCATCCATTCAACTCTCCTCTCCTTCTTTTCTTCCTTCCCCATCTCTCTTTTCTATCCCTTCCCATTCTTCTCCTTTCTCTTTCATCCATTCAACTCTCCTCTCCTTCTTTTCTCCCTTCCCCATATCTCTTTTCTATCCCTTCCCATTCTTCTCCTTTCTCTTTCATCCATTCAACTCTCCTCTTCCCCTTTTCTTCCTTCCCCTTTCTGGTATAAGCTGTGTGGCGAGGGATTGAGGGAAGGGGGAAAGGGGAGGAATGGAGGTAGGGAGGTAAGGAGGGAGGAAAGGAGGGAGGTCGTTCTTTTTGTGTAACTCCGGCTATTCAATGTAATCAAGTTTTTTTTTTTTTTTTACGCCCTTGAACTGTCTCCTTTGCCGTAAAAAAAATCTCTTCCTCCCTTTTTTCCTCCTTTTCCTCTCTTCTTCCTCTTTTTATTTTTCCATATTTCTCTGTTTCGTTCCGTTTTTTTTTCTTCCTATTTTTCTTTTTCTTTTTCCTCTCCTCTCATTCTTCTTTCCTTTTCTTTCTTTTTTCCTCACTGTCTTCCTTATACTTTCCTTTTTCCTCTCCCTTTCTTACCCTTTTCTTGCCTTTTCTCTCTTCCTCTCTGTCTCTCCGGAACGAATTTCTTCCTTTCCTTTTGTTTACGTTTTCATGAGAGAGACGGACAGAGAGAAAGAGACGGACAGAGAGACAGACAGACAGACAGACACAGGTAAAAAAATAAACACACACACACACACACACACACACACACACACACACACACACACACACACACACAGGTATGCATTTCCTCGCCCTCACCTGCTAATTGGCCTCATGCAATTACCTGTATTTGGCGGCGAGGTAGTTAACAGGTGAAGGTTACTAGTGAGGCGGCGGCGGCGGACACCCTGCTGCTGCTGTTGTTGTTGTTGTTGTTGTTGTTATGGCGGTGGTTATTAAGAGTGTTGTTATTTTTTTTTCCTTTTTCTTCGGTTAAGTTGCTGTTTATTTTGTTTTTGTTGTTGTTGTTGTTGTTGTTGCTCTTATGATGGCGCTATTGATGTTTTTTTATTAGTGTTGTTATTATCTCTATTTTATTTCAATGTTTTCTTACGTACAAAAAAGGAAAGGTATACAATAATTTTCTTGTTCTCGTTTTTCTTTTCTTTGTACATGTATTAAGTTTTTTTTCTTTTCTAATAGTTTTCTTTCACTCTTTTTATTATTTCTTTGCACTTATCTTATTTCGTTCGTGTATTTCAACCCTTCTCTCTTATTTTCTGTAACCAGCCCCCTTCTCTCTCTCTCTCTCTCTCTCTCTCTCTCTCTCTCTCTCTCTCTCTCTCTCTCTCTCTCTCTCTCTCTCTCTCTCTCTCTCTCTCTCTCTCTCTCTCTCTCTCTCTCTCTCTCTCTCTCTCTCTCTCTCACGGGTCAGGTGTTGAGCGCTAATATACTCATCTCATTAGGATAATTAAAGGTATTTTGCATTACATTTGTTTGACAGGTAAGGGAGAGAGTACAGGTGAGCTTTGTGACAGGCGAGATGAGAGTTATGAAGCCTCGCACAGGTGGGGAAGGCTTGGGCGTCACCTGTCCTCTCATTAACCTGTCCCATAATTAAGATGTCAGGTGTGGTGTCCTGAAGGTAAACGTGATCTTCTCTAACAAAAATTTCCCCCTCCCACCCTCACACACACACACACACACATTTTCCTTCTTTTTTCCCTTTTTTTCCTTCCGGTGTGTATCTTTTTTTCATTTTCTCTTTCGTTTTCTCTCTCGTTTTATTCTTAGAGACCAACCGAAAGGGAAAAGAAATAATAGAGAAATCATAATCTACCTCCTTTTCCTTACCTTTTCGTACGCGTCTAAATATGAAGGTAAAAAAAAAGTTATGTTCTGTTACCTGTGTTTTTACCTTTGTCTTTTTACCTGGCCGTAATTACTTGCCCGCGCAGGTGTGACTTGCGGGCAGGGACGCTTAGATTTATGTAGGTATGACATCTGTGGTGTGTGTGGTGGGTGGGGGAGAGGAAGGCTGTTGGTGTGTGTGTGTGTGTGTGTGTGTGTGTGTGTGTGTGTGTGTGTGTGTGTGTGTGTGTGTGTGTGTGTGTGTGTGTGTGTGTGTGTGTGTGTGTGTGTGTGTGTGTGTGTGTGTGTGTGTGTGTGTGTGTGTGTGTGTGTGTGTGTGTGTGTGTGTGTGTGCGCGCAATTCACCAAGGCCTGATCACGGACTGGACTCGTCATCGTAAGCAAGTACCCTTCCGATTAGAGCATAGCTTATTATAATCGATCTCCAGGTACTGCCGGGGCCTCACACACCACACGCCTCATTCCCCTTTGCTCATGGGGGACAGTAACCACAAATTGTCAGCGGAAAATATCTGGCCTGAGCAGGGCTCGACCCTCTGCCTGCCAAACCATGAGGACTGGCAGCGCAGAGCTTTACCACTGAGCTACCGAAGCTGTGTGTGTGTGTGTGTGTGTGTGTGTGTGTGTGTGTGTGTGTGTGTGTTAGGGTGGGTGCGTTTGCGTGTACATTGATTGTCTGTTTGTGTGTTTGTATGTTTGTTCGCAATTTTTTTGGTGATAATGTGCGAAAAATTATAGAAAACAATAATCATCATATCCTATCATCATTATTATTTTTATTATTTTTATTCTTTTTTTTAAATCATTAATATTATCATATAATGATTGTAACTAACTAATGGGGAGCATACGCCCCGGGGCGCGTCGCTTCACTCACTCGCCGTCCATACTCCTGGCAGGATCGGCTCACTTGTCCCAGCCATGAGTTACGTGGGCGTCCCCTTGGCCTCCTGCACTCAGGGTTGTCTCGCACACAAACAACCCCGTGAGTAAGATCGACGTTCGAGAGGCGCGCCACGTGCCCATGTAGCCGAAGTTGGCGTTCACTGACTAAGCTGGCAACAGGCCTCGATTCAGTTTCACGTAGTCGCTGGTTTGACACGAAGTCATCACAGCGATGCCCCGTGACCCTGCGAAGGCACTTGGCACCAAAGGCATCGACACGACTCTCCAAGTCACTGTTCAGAATCCACGTCTCACAGCTGCAGTAAGGCAGGGAGCACAAGCTACTTAAAGATAAAATGACAATAATGATGGATATATTTATCGTTATTATTATTATTATTATTATTATTATTATTATTATTATTATTATTATTATTATTATTATTATTATTATTATTATTATTATTATTATTATTATTATTATTATTATTACCATTGATTAGTTAACTTAATTTAATTACCATAATTCTCCATCATATTTTTAACTAAACTATATTGATAATTATACTAAATTGAAAAAATAAATGTTACTTTTTTGATGAAATCTGTGCTTTTCCCGCAGACTGTGTGTGTGTGTGTGTGTGTGTGTGTGTGTGTGTGTGTGTGTGTGTGTGTGTGTGGCTGTGTGTTTTTGTGTCTGTGTGTTTTAGTCGGTATGTTTTTTTGTGTGTAATATCTCGTATTTTGTCGTGTATCATAATGTCTTTCACTCTCTTTCCCTCTCATAATCTCTCTTTCGCCAGTTAAGTTGTCAAAAAATGCATATGTTTATTTT
This sequence comes from Eriocheir sinensis, assembly GCF_024679095.1. Classification (NCBI taxonomy): domain Eukaryota; kingdom Metazoa; phylum Arthropoda; class Malacostraca; order Decapoda; family Varunidae; genus Eriocheir; species Eriocheir sinensis. The sequence goes on from NC_066538.1 coordinate 7,281,915, forward strand.
ACACACACACACACACACACACACACACACACTCACCCCCCAACACACACGAAGTTGAGTCAAGAGAATATTTACATAAAATCAATGGAAGGTTAGGGAAGAAATTATTATGCCACCTCTTCTACCCTCCCTCCCCCCTCCCTCCCTCCCCCTCCCTTCCCCTCCCCCCCTCTCCCTCACCTGTCCCCCATAATTACTTACCTGGATGAGAGACACGTGGTTAAGTTATGTGTCTATCTCCTGCTCTTTATTATTCTTTTTTATTTACATTATTTGCGTTCCTGTCTCTCCCCCTCCCTCCCCTCTCTCTCTCGTTCTCTCCCCCTCCCTCTCTCGCCCCTTCTCTCTCTCCCTCCCTCCCTCCACACCTGTTTTGCATTTAATTGTCATTCCTTTGGCTTCATTCATTCTTACCTGTGTGGTTTTGTTATTTGTTGGGTTAAGATTTGAAGTTTGCTTTTTGTTGTTCTTGTTTTATTCGTGTTTTATTCGTGTTTTATTCCTGTTTTTTTCGTGTTTTATTTTATCTTTCTGTCTTTTTATCTCTTTGGCTTTTTATTTTTATCTCTATTTTATCTTTTAATTTTTATTTTACCTTTTATTTGATTCGTGTTTTATTCTTGTTTTATTTTATCTTTTTATCTTTTTACCTTTTTTATCTTATTTTTTAATGTTTTGATCTTTTGTTTTATTCTTGTTTTATTCGTGTTTTGTTTGATCTTTCGTTTCCAAATTTTCTTTTTTTTTGTTATAGTTACACCTCTTTCTTTTATTATGTTTTTCGTATTTTTTCTTTCCTGTGTATTTCTTCCTTGATTTTCTTGTTTTGCTTTCTTTTTTTTGTTATTTTTTGTTTTGTCTAATATCCCCGACTCGATGTTTTTCTCACTTTCTTATTTTTTCTACCTGTGTGTTTATTTTCTCTATTTTTCTTTTTTTTTTCTTTTCTTGGTATTCTTATTTATCTTTATTGTTTTATTCTTCCTCTCTTTATTTCTCCTCATCGTTCTTTTCCGGTTCTTTTCTTTTTTGTCTCTTTGTTAAATATTTTCTCAACCTCTATTTTTTTCATTTTCTTCGTCTTTATTTGCTAGTGTCTTTTTTTTCTCTATTTCGTGTAATCTTATTGTCATTTTCTTTATCGCTTTATTTTATTTATCATTAATTCTTCTCATTGTTTTTTTTTTATGATTACATTCTTCCTTTTCTCCTTTTTTTTTAGTATTTTGGACGTGTGTATTTCCTTTTTATTTCTTTATCTCTCATTTTCTCTTCATCGCTATTTCTCTTTATTGTTTTATTTTCACGGTCTCATTATTTTTCCTCTATTTTTGTCTTTTCTACCTGTTATTTTTTTCTATATTATATCTCATTTTCTCTTCTGTTGGCATTTATCATTATCGTGTATTTCCTCTTTATATCTTTATCATTCATTTTCCTTTTATTGCCATTTTTCTTTATTCTTTTATTTTCATTGTCTCATTATTTTTCCTCTCCTTATTTTTGTATTTTCTACCTGTTATTTTTTTTCTATATTATCTCATTTTCTCTTTTATTGGCATTCATCATTTTCGTTTTAACATAAGAACATAAGAACGCAGGAGTCTACAAGAGGCCGGTAGGCCTGTACGAGGCAGCTCCTTTGACCCTAAACTCCCGTGTATCTAACCCCACCTAATATCGCTGTCCATGAATTTATCTAGTCTATTTTTGAATGTGACAATTGTATTGGCACTCACCACATGACTGCTAAGCCTATTCCACTCATCCACCACCCTGTTAGTAAACCAATTTTTGCCTATGTCCCTGTTGAATCTGAATTTATCCAGTTTAAACCCATTACTTCGTGTCCTACCCGGTTCTCTTACCAACAAAACCCTATGAATGTCTCCCTTATTAAAGCCTTTCATCCATTTATAAACCTCGATCATGTCTCCACGCACCCTTCGCCTTTCTAGAGAATGCAAGTTTAACTGTTTGAGTCTTTCCTCGTATGGTAGGTTTCTCAACCCCTGAATCATCTTAGTCATCTTCCTCTGCACCGATTCTAACATTTTGATATCCATTCTATAGTAAGGTGACCAGAACTGAACCGCATAGTCAAGATGAGGTTTAACTAATGCTAAATATAGTTTGAAGAAGACTTCGGGGCTTCTGTTGCTTACGCTCCTTGAAATAAATCCCAGTACCCTATTAGCTCGATTTCTAGCTTGAATGCATTGTGCCCTTGGACGGAGATCAGAGCTCACTAAGACCCCTAAATCCCTCTCGCACCCAGACCTGCTTATGAGAGTGTCATTTAAGCAATAGTTATGTGAGGGGTTGTTCCTACCTACACTCCGAATATTACCTACACTCAAGTTTTGTTCTCCTTCTCTTATAATTTTTCCTCGTTCTTCTTTTCTCTAATTTTTCTCCTCTTCGTAAGATTTGGTTCTCGGTTTGTCTTTCATTCCTTCATCCTCTTTTATCTTATTCGCTATCTTTTTTTTCTTCGTTTATGTTTTGTTGCTGTTTGTTTTGTTGTTATTGTCTAATGTTATCTTTTCTTAATCATCGTGTTTCTTTGTTTTCCCTCATCCATTCGTTCCCTGTCAATATATTCTCTCATACTTATAATTTCCTTCTTTCTTTCTCTTTCTGTCTAATTTTGATTTATTTTCCACTTTTTTTTTGTTATTTTTCGCGTTAAAATTTCAAGCTGTTTCTGTTTTTTTTCCCTTCCTGTCTCATTTTTCCACTGTTTTTTTCGTTATTTTTCGCGTTAAAATTTCAAGCTGTTCTGTTTTTTTTTTTTACTTCCTGTCTCATTTTTTTTAAGCGCTTGTATGTTTCCTTATCTTCCTTCCATTTCCATTTTTCATCTATTTCTTTTTTCAATTGTCATTACTTGTCTTCCTCTTACTTACCTCGCCTCTGTCTTTTTCCTCACTTCCTCTTCTTTCCTGTCTTTTTCTTCTCTTTGCTTTTCTTTGTTTCCAGTTTCCTTTTTATCAACTTGTCTGCTTTTCTTAATTTTATCCTTAATTTTCTCTTTTTTTAAGTTTTATGTATCTGGTGGTATTTATTCTCATCCTTCTTTTGTTTTATTCTTTTATTTCTAATTACGATTTCACGCTGTTATAATTATTTGTATTTTCAACTTTCTCATTATTTTCCCTTATTTTTCTTCTTTTCTAATTTCCTTTCTTTTTCTTTTCTTTCTCCTCATTCTGGCTCTGATTTACGCTGTTGTTGTTGTTGTCGTTTTTGCTCTCATCTCATTTAACCTTTCTTTTTCTCTCTAATTGTTCAGTCTTTTTTCATACATTCTTTTACTTTTGTTTTGTTATTTGTTACTATTTTTTTTTATCTTTGTCCTCTTTCTCTGCATTCATTCATTCTTTCTTTCTTGTTTTGCTATTTTTGTTATTTCTTTCTATTGCCATTTTTACCATTTATCATTTTCCTAACATCTTTTTCTTCTCAATTTCTCTTTTCCTTTATTTCTTCTTTTCCCAACCTCTCTTTTTCTTCTCCTTCATTTCCTTCCTATCTTCTGTTATTCGTTCTTTTATTACTGCTTATTATCATTAGTTACCTTTTATACCCCTTCCGTTTCTCTCTTTTTCTCTCGTACATTGTTTTTTCTCTGCAATGCTGTCTCTTCTCCCTTTCCTTCATTAGTAAGCAAAGGTAACATAAAAACACACAAGTCCTCCATAAAAATTTATTGAGTAAAATATGGCCTACCTTTAATACCTCCGTTTTCTATGAATGAGAGGAAAGGGGGGCGGGGGAGAGAGGAGAGAGGAGGAGAGAAAGGTTAGGACAGGAGGGGAAGAGGGGAGAAGGAGGGAAGGAGAAGGAGGGAGAGAGGAGGAGTGTAATAGAAAGTGGGAAGGAGTTGACAGTGGATTGAGAAAGAGATTGAGAAAGAGAGAAGAGAGAAGGAGGGATGAAGCGGAGGAAGAGAAGAGAAATGGGAGAAGAGAAACGATTTTAGAGAATGGAGTAATGGAAGGGGAGTAAGAAAAGAGAGAAAAGAGAGAGAATAGTAAGTGAGAGAAAGGAGATAGAGAGGAGATAGATATAAGAATGTAGAATAAAAGAAAACAGGAAGAGGTTGAAAAAGGAGAAAAAAGAAGAGAGGAAAAAAAAAGAGGAGAGAGGAGAGAGAGGAGAGGCGTAGATAAGTGCAGGGAAGTAGGAGGAAGAAGAAGAGGAGGAGGAGGAGGAAGACAGGGAGTGGAGGGAGAGGGACGGGAAGAGAGAGAGTGGGAGGGTGAGAAGGAGAGAAGAGGGAGAGGGAGAGAGAGAGGGGGGGGTATAGCATAGTAGAAAGCGGGAAGGAGTTGACGGAAAGAAAGAAAGAATGGGGTAATGACAGCATAATCAACCTTACCTTTTACCTGTTACCTGTGGCCCGCATTTACCTGTCCGCTCCTTAATCAAGCCACCTGCCTCACCTGCTCCATCAAGGCAAGGAAAGTCGGCAGGTGTAATGGTGATGGAGGCGAAGTAATGTGGAAATCGCTTCTGTCTCTATTTTCCCCTCATTTCCTCCATTCTAAGGGGTCCCGAGGGCAGTGGGTGCATCCCCTTAGCTCTTCCTGTTCCCCTTAACCTCCGTGACCCCGCCGTAGGGTAAGGGGGCGAGGGGAAATGGGGAAAGGGAAGAGGAAATGGATGGAGACTGAGCCATTTTGATTCTGTTTGGTCTCCACCTGCGAGGGAGGGAGAAAGGGAGGGAGGGGAGGGAGAGAGGGTTGGTAGGTAGGTAGGGATGTAGGTAAGGGAGGGAGGGAGGGTGAGGGTTGGTAGGTAGGTATGATGGTAAGGGAGGGAGGGAGGGAGAGAAGCTTTGCTCATGCGTGACTTGGGTAAGGCTGATGCACAATGCTTTCAGGAAGGGCAGTGTGTGAGAGGCGATGGGAGGGGAAGGATGCACGCTCTCCCTCTCTCCCTTATTCTCCTCTTTCATCGCTCTCTTATTCTCCCTCTACCTGTTTCATCTCTCCCTTATTCTCCTTCTACCTGTTTCATCTCTCCCTTATTCTCCCTCTACCTGTTTCATCTCTCCCTTATACTCCCTCTACCTGTTTCATCTCTCCCTTATTCTCCCTCACCTGTTTCATCTCTCCCTTATTCTCCCTCACCTGTTTCATCTCTCCCTTATTCTCCCTCTACCTGTTTCATCTCTCCCTTATTCTCCCTCTACCTGTTTCATCTCTCCCTTATTCTCCCTCTTCCTGTTGTTTCATCTCTCCCTTATTCTCCCTCTACCTGCTTCATCTCTCCCTTATTCTCCCTCACCTGTTTCATCTCTCCCTTATTCTCCCTCTACCTGTTTCATCTCTCCCTTATTCTCCCTCTACCTGTTTCATCTCTCCCTTATTCTCCCTCTTCCTGTTGTTTCATCTCTCCCTTATTCTCCCTCTTCCTGTTGTTTCATCTCTCCCTTATTCTCCCTCTACCTGTTTCATCTCTCCCTTATTCTCCCTCTTCCTGTTGTTTCATCTCTCCCTTATTCTCCCTCTTCCTGTTGTTTCATCTCTCCCTTATTCTCCCTCTTCCTGTTGTTTCATCTCTCCCTTATTCTCCCTCTACCTGTTTCATCTCTCCCTTATTCTCCCTCTACCTGTTTCATCTCTCCCTTATTCTCCCTCTACCTGTTTCATCTCTCCCTTATTCTCCCTCTACCTGTTTCATCTCTCCCTTATTCTCCCTCACCTGTTTCATCTCTCCCTTATTCTCCCTCTGCCTGTTTCATCTCTCCCTTATTCTCCCTCTACCTGTTTCATCTCTCCCTTATTCTCCCTCTTCCTGTTGTTTCATCTCTCCCTTATTCTCCCTCTACCTGCTTCATCTCTCCCTTATTCTCCCTCACCTGTTTCATCTCTCCCTTATTCTCCCTCTGCCTGTTTCATCTCTCCCTTATTCTCCCTCTACCAGTTTCATCTCTCCCTTATTCTCCCTCTACCTGTTTCATCTCTCCCTTATTCTCCCTCTTCCTGTTGTTTCATCTCTCCCTTATTCTCCCTCTACCTTATTCTCCCTTATTCTCCCTCTACCTGTTTCATCTCTCCCTTATTCTCCCTCTACCTGTTTCATCTCTCCCTTATTGTCCCTCTACCTGCTTCATCTCTCCCTTATTCTCCTTCTACCTGTTTCATCTCTCCCTTATTCTACCACACCTGTTTCATCTCTCCCTTATTCTCCCTCTACCTGTTTCATCTCTCCCTTATTCTCCCTCTACCTGTTTCATCTCTCCCTTATTCTCCCTCTTCCCGTTGTTTCATCTCTCCCTTATTCTCCCTCACCTGTTTCATCTTTCCCTTATTCTCCCTCTACCTGTTTCATCTCTCCCTTATTCTCCCTCTACCTGTTTCATCTCTCCCTTATTCTCCCTCTACCTGTTTCATCTCTCCCTTATTCTCCCTCTACCTGTTTCATCTCTCCCTTATTGTCCCTCTACCTGCTTCATCTCTCCCTTATTCTCCCTCACCTGTTTCATCTCTCCCTTATTCTCCCTCTACCTGTTTCATCTCTCCCTTATTCTCCCTCTACCTGTTTCATCTCTCCCTTATTCTCCCTCTTCCTGTTGTTTCATATCTCCCTTATTCTCCCTCTACCTGTTTCATCTCTCCCTTATTCTCCCTCTACATGTTTCATCTCTCCCTTATTCTCCCTCTACCTGTTTCATCTCTCCCTTATTCTCCCTCTACCTGTTTCATCTCTCCCTTATTCTCCCTCACCTGTTTCATCTCTCCCTTATTCTCCCTCTACCTGTTTCATCTCTCCCTTATTCTCCCTTTACCTGTTGTTTCATCTCTCCCTTATTCTCCTTCACCTGTTTCATCTCTCCCTTCTTCTTCTTCCATCTGTTTCATCTCTCCCTTATTCTCCCTCTTCCTGTTTCATCTCTCCCTTATTCTCCCTCTACCTGTTTCATCTCTCCCTTATTCTCCCTCTACCTGTTTCACCTCTCCCTTATTCTCCCTCTACCTGTTTCATCTCTCCCTTATTCTCCCTCTACCTGTTTCATCTCTCCCTTATTCTCCCTCTACTTGTTTCATCTCTTCCTTATTCTCCCTCTATTTGTTTCATCTCTCCCTTATTCTCCTTCTACCTGTTTCATCTCTCTCTCTCTCTCTCTCTCTCTCTCTCTCTCTCTCTCTCTCTCTCTCTCTCTCTCTCTCTCTCTCTCTCTCTCTCTCTCCTGTTTCATCTCTTCCTTATTCTCCCTCTATTTGTTTCATCTCTCCCTTATTCTCCCTCTACCTGTTTCATCTCTCTCTTATTCTCCCTCACCTATTTCATCTCTCCCTTATTCTCCCTCTACCTGTTTCATCTCTCCCTTATTCTCCCTCACCTGTTTCATCTCTCCCTTATTCTCCCTCCTTGATCTTTGGTTTATCTTTCATTCTCTTCTTTATCTTGCTCTTTTCTTATCTTCGTGTATGTTTTGTTTCTATTTGTTTTTCTTTCATTTATCTTATTCTTTGTTATTCCTTATTCATTCTCTCTCTCTCTCTCTCTCTCTCTCTCTCTCTCTCTCTCTCTCTCTCTCTCTCTCTCTCTCTCTCTCTCTCTCTCTCTCTCTCTCTCTCTCTCTCTCTCTCTCTCTCTCTCTCTCTCTCTCTCTCTCTCTCTCTCTCTCTCTCTCTTTTCTTACTTAAAAATGTCTCTTTCCTATTTCCGTTTCTCATCTTTCTCTTTTTTCACTCTTCTTTCTTTATCTAGTTTTCTCTCTTCCTTTCTTTATTACCTTTTTATTCCCTGTTTCCTTTTTCTCTTTTCTTTTGCTATTCTTCCTTAATTTGTTGGTTCTCTCTTTCTCTTCCTCTATTTTCTCTTTCTCTTACTCCTTTATCCGTTTTACCCTCTCTCTCTCTCTCTCTCTCTCTCTCTCTCTCTCTCTCTCTCTCTCTCTCTCTCTCTCTCTCTCTCTCTCTCTCTCTCTCTCTCTCTCTCTCTCTCTCTCTCTCTCTCTCTCTCTCTCTCTCTCTCTCTCTCTCGTTTCTCTCCATCCTCATTCCTCATCTTTCCTCCACACACGCTTTTCCTCCTTCTCTTTTTTTTATTTCTTCATTCTCCTTATTTTTATTCTCCCTCATGTCCCGCCCTTCCTCTCCTCCTCTCTTCCTCTCTCTCTCTCTCTCTCTCTCTCTCTCTCTCTCTCTCTCTCTCTCTCTCTCTCTCTCTCTATCTCTCTCTCTCTCTTTCTCTCTATCTCTCTCTCTCTCTCTCTCTCTCTCTCTCTCTCTCTCTCTCTCTCTCTCTCTCTCTCTCTCTCTCTCTCTCTCTCTCTCTCTCTCTCTCTCTCTCTCTCTCTCTCTCTCTCTCTCTCTCTTCATTCCTTTTTTTCTTCATACGTTGTTTCTTTTGTTTCCTTTCTTTCTTCCTTTCTTCCCTCTTTCCGTTGATTCATTTTTCCTTTACTCCTTTTTATCCACATTTCTTTTAGTCGTTCTTTCTCTTCTTCCGTCCTCTCTTGTGTATTTGCTTCGTCCTCTTCCTTCCTTCCTTCCTTCCTTTCTTTCCTTCCTTCTTTCGTTCCTTCCTTCCTTCCTTTTTCCTTCCTTCCTTCCTTCCTTCCTTCCTTCTTTTATTCACTCATTCATGCATTGGAATTTATATAAAGAGAATAAAAAAATAAAAAAACTCGGTGACTTCTTGAGATAAAAAGGAAGAAAAATAAAGAAACAAACAAACAAACAAACAAAAAAAAAAAAAAACTTGAAAGAAAACAAGAATTAAAAGAGAGAGAAATAAAAGAAAACAGTAGAAGGAACCAAAGGATAAAAGAGCAAGAGAAAAGGATGAACAGAGAAATCATTCCAATTGATTATCAAGGAATTGAAATCGAGGGAAGCTTGATAAAGAGGAAAATTCGTAGGCAAAGGGAGAGGGAGGAAGAGAGCGAGAGCGAGAGAGAGAGAGAGAATTGGATCGACTAAAATAACATAGATACAATTTAAACGAAACTAGACAGCAACCAACCACCGCGTAATTGAAAGAGGGAAATAGAGAAAAAGTGATATAGATGGACGGAAAGACAGACAGACAGAGAGATAGATAGATAGACAGACAGATAGGCGTAGAGGGAAAGATATATATAAAGTTATGGAGCGGAAACATAGAGGAAATTGTTTGTATGAAAGGGAATGAATTAAAATGAAAAAGAAGAAGAGAACGAAGATAGAGGAAACGAAGAAGAGGAAGATGCGTAGGAGGAAGAAAAATATACAGTAGAAATTTTTTTAAGTCGATGATTAAAAAAAAAAACACTATAAATTCCAAAGATGAATGAATGAATGAAGGAAGGAAGGAAGGCAGGAAGAAAGGAAAAAAAGGAGAAAAAATAATGAAGGAAGGAAAAATAAGAAAAATATAACGATACTGATAATTGATAAAAAAGACAAGGAAAGAGAACAAGGAGCAAAGATAATGAGTAATACATGGAGAAGAAAGGAAGCGAGGAAAACAGGATAAACAATACGAAGAGGAAAAGGAGGCAAGGAATAAATATAAAAAAGGGAATATCGAAATAGTGTGTGCGGTACAGATTCCAAGATGTTGCTTTCGCTCTCTCCATCCATCTGAAAAGAAAAGTGTGATATTAGTAGTAGTAGTAGCGGTAGTAGTAGTAGTAGTAGTAGTAGTATTAGTAGTAGTAGTAGTAGCAGTAGAAGTAGTAGTAATAGTAGCAATAGTAGTAATAATAGTAGTAATAGTAGTAGTAGTAGTAGTAGTAGTAATAGTAGTAGTAGTAGTAGTGGTAATAGTAGTAGTAGTAGTAGCAGTAGAAGTAGTAGTAATAGTAGTAATAGTAGTAGTAATAGTAGTAATAGTAGTAGTAGTAGTAGTAGTAGTAGTAGTAGTAGTAGTAGTAATAGTAGTAGTAGTAGTAATAGTAGTAGTAATAGTAGTAATAGTAGTAGTAGTAGTAGTAGTAGTAATAGTAGTAGTAGTAATAGTAGTAGTAGTAATAGTAGTTGTAGTGTAAATAGCAATAGTTTTCTTCTCTACAATACTGGTTTAAGTAATATCAATAGCAGTTAATAAAAATATCACATAGCCAAGAAACAGATGAATGATTGATAGAAAAATGATGAAGAATATAATAAACATGAGACGCAGCATTAAAAGAAAAAAAATGTACTTACGAGGGAAATGTTAATCGAAAAGGATAAAATTACATTGAAGTAAAGAAAATCTGAATAAAAGAATAACAAGAAGATGATCATGAAAAAAAAAATGTAGATATAAATATTAGATGATTTAAGAATAAGACATGTTGAAAAAAAAACATACAAGTCTAAGAAAAAAAAAAAACAGACGAGTAATATATATGTAAAAAACATAAACAAGCAAATTATGACAGTTAAAAAAACGTTAATGAGAGAGAAAAAAAAATAGACACTAATAGATAATAACGCAACTCAGAAGCTTCCAGAGAGAGAGAGAGAGAGAGAGAACTTCTCCCCCTCTTTTCAAACAACCCTCGACTCCTCGTGTTGACAAAGGAGGTTTTTGCCCCAAGATTGAGCTAGTTCACTCCTCGCCTCAATTAAAGACAGCCCCGAGTCTCTTTTCTCTCTCTCTCTCTCTCTCTCTCTCTCTCTATCTATCTCTTCATTGTTTTCATTGTTTTTTTGTCTTTATTGATGAGAGAGAAAAAAAAATGATACGTACATTCATTTATACATACATACATACAAACATACATACATACATACATACATACAGACAGACAGACAAACAGACAGGTAATGGTTTAGACCCTTTCAATAAGACCCTACCCTCCTCCCTCCCCCCTTTCCCTTTTCTTTCCCTTTTCTTCTTCTTTTTCTCACGCTTCTTTCCTTCCCTCTCTCACCCTCCCTCCACTATCCCTTCTTCCCTCCATTTTTCTCATCCTTTTTTTTCTTTCACCTCTCTTTCTCTCTCCCCTTCCTTCCCTCATTCTTTCCTTCTCTTTTTTGTCTTTTCTTATCGCTCTTTCCAACTTTCCTCCTTTTCCCTCCTCCTTTTCTCTCCTTCCCTCCTTCCCTTTATCTCCTCCTTCCCTTCTTCCCTTCCTCCTTCCTTTCCCATACAAGTAGCAAAAACAACAGGTAATGTGGTAATTGGGTAGGTAATGCTCTCTTCCCTTCCTTTCCCTTCCCATTCTTTCCCTTCCTTTCCCCTCTTCTACGTCTCCCTTCTTCCTCTCCCCTCTCTCTTTCCACTTTTTCCTCTCTCCTCCTCTTCTCCTCCTCCCTCACCCCTTACATTTATCCCTATACTCTTTTTCTCCCTTTTCTTTTTCTCTCATCCTACCCGTCATTCCTCCCTTTTCTCTCCCTTCCATTTCTTTGCTTTCCCTTTCTTCCTTTAGTTTGTCTTCTGCTATTCTTTTCCTCCCCTCTTTCCTCTCCCCTACCCATCACCCCTTCTTTCCCTCTTCTTCTCTCTATCTCCACCCATCCTCCCCTTATCTTCCCCTTCCCGTCTCATCTTCCCTCTTCCCATTATCTTCCCCCTCCCCATCTTATCTCCCCTTCCCCTCTTATCTTCTCCTTCCTCTTATCTTCCCCCTCCCCATCTTATCTTTCCCCCTCCCCATCTTATCATCCCCCTTCCCCTTATCTTCCCCCTCTCCGATTCCCCCCTCTAAGGTAACTCATTAGGGCAAGATACCTGTCAGAACTTCAGGTCAATTAATAAGGGAATCTAATCGCCCTTAATTGTGTACAGGTGAGCACAGGTAACTGATTGTGTTGTGGTTACCTGTTATGTTTGTTTTACCTCTGTGGGGGGCGGGGGAAGGGGGGTTTCTGTGGGGGGGAGAAGGGGGGAGTGTGTGTGGGGGGGGAGGTAGCATGTGTGTGTGTGTGTGTGTGTGTGTGTGTGTGAATACTAACAAATAAGACGAGAAACGAACACAATGACGCAAGAACAGGAACACACTCGCAACGCAGCATACCAAACACACACGCTCAATGTTACGAAAAAGATGGAAAACAAACACCAGGATACGTATTTGACACCCACAGCAGGAAGACAACGAAAGAGATCACAAAAGAAAACGAAAATAGAAAGCGAAGAATAGTGATTGATGGGCCGTTTTCTCTGTTATTTTTTTTGCCCTTGAGCTTCTTCCTTTACTGTAAAAAAAAAATATATAGAAGAATTGAACATGTATAGAGAAAAGATGACTATAGAAATACGTAATAGTGATAAAAGTGTATTGTTTAAGATAGGGAACATTAAGACCGCTATTACAAGATTTCCCTTTGGGCCATTCCCTTACACACACACACACACACACACACACACACACACACAGGCAGACACGAACACAGCCATGCCGAGAATATAAAACAAAAACAGCCAACGACAAATTACAAAAAAATACCTCATCAGATTTTTTTCATGTTTTCGATAACTTACAAAGAGAACAAACAGGAAGTGATGTGTTATTTGCCTTAAGTCTGTCTTCACCTGTTTGTTTTGACGTTGTTTGGTGTTGTTTATTTCTTGCGTTTGTTTATTTATTATTAGTGAGATGCTATTGGTTATTTTCATGTGTTAGAAAAATGTTATTGGGAGGCAGAAACAAAAGTCATCGTTCTAATTCGTTTATCTTTAGTGTTTGTTAGAAGTTAGCGTTTGTCTTTTTTTATTTTTTTTTTATATGCAGTGTTTTTTGTGTGTGCTTCTATGTCAGTTTTTTCAGCGTTTTTCATAAGCATCGTATCTTTTGGTTTGTTTCTGTAATAGTCTCGAAAAATAGTCATCTCGTTATTTTATGGTTTTCTTTCTTCCAATTCTTGTCAAAAAAAATGTGAAAATGAAGGAGAAAAATAGCTCGTCCCTTTTCTTCCTTTAGTTTCTCTTCTATTTTTTTTCCTCCCCTCTTTCCTCTCCTACCCATCACCCCTTCTTCCCCCCTTCTTCCGCCTATCTACACTCTCCCTCTCCTCCTCCCTCACCCCTTACATATATCCCTCTCCTCTTTTTCCCCATTTCCTTCTTCTCCCATCCTACCCTTCATTCCTCCCTTTTCCCTCAGTCCCCTTTTCCCTCTCTTCCATTTCTTTGTTTTCCCTTTTTTCCTGTAGTTTCTCTCCTCCAATTTTTTTCCTTCCCTCTTTTCACTCCCCTACCCATCACCCTTTCCTTCCCCCTTCCTCCCCTATCTCCACCCTTCTTCCCCTTATCTTCCCCCTCCCCCATTATCTTTCCCATTCCCCATTATCCTCCCCCTCCCCATCTTATCGTCCCCTTAGAAAGATTCAGATATATAAAAGAAATGTCAGTGAGTTAAATGTGATTGGATATATTAAGTTAGCAAATCCCAATATGCAGTACCAAGCTAAATATGAAAAAAGTAAAAATAAATAAATAAATTGCATAGAAAGAACGTTAAATTAAAAATCGCCAAAATAATGCAAATGTAAATAAAGAAATAAGACAAAGAGTAAAGAAGAGGAAGGTAAGAGAGGAGGAGGAAAACGAAAGCAGGACTCGAGAAGGAAGAAATAAACGGTGTGCAATAAATAAGGAAAGGAATAAATAGGAGGAGGAAAGGAATGGGAATGAAGGAGGAAAAGAGAAGGAGAAATAAAAAAGTCTAGAGGAAAAGGAAGGAAAGCAGAATAGAAAGGAAGAGGAAGAGGAAGAAATGGAGGGAAAGAAGAGGAAAACGCAGTAGAAAAGGAGGAAAGGATGAAGGAAGAGGAGAGGAGGAAAGAAATGGGAATGAAGAAGGAAAAGAGAAGGAGAAATAAAGAAGTCTAAAGGAAAAGAAGGAATAGCAAATCGGAAAGGAAGAGGGAGAGGAAGAAATGGAGGGAAAGAAGAGGTAAACGCAGTAGAAAAGGAGGAAAGGATGAAGAAAGAGTAGAGGAGGAAAGAAATGGGAATGAAGGAGGAAAAGAGAAGGAGAAATAAAGAAGTCTAAGGGAAAAGGAGGAATAGCAGAATAGAAAGGAAGAGGAAGAGGAAGAAATGGAGGGAGAGGAGAGGAAAGCGCAGTAGAAAAGGAGGAAAGGATGAAGGAAGAGTAGAAGCGAAAGAGGGAAGAGGAGAAAGAGGTGGAGGGACAGCATAGGAAAACGTAGGAAGAAGAGGAGGAGGAAATAGAGAAAGAGCAGAAGAAAGAAAAGAAAGAGAAAGAAGATTAACTGGAGGAGAATGAAGAAACTCAAGTAAAGAAAAAAAAGAAGCGGGGAAAGAAGGAATTGGAAAAGTATAAGAAAAAAAGTCAGAGAAATGGAATAGGAGAAAACAGAGAAAGAAAAAAAAAACAGGAAAAAAGGAACAGGAATCAAAGAAAAGAAAATAAGACAAAATAGGAAAAAGAGAAGGAGATTGAGAATAAGGGAGACGAATGGTGAAAAGGAGAAGCAAAAGAAGGAAGAGAAGAAGGAGGAGGAGGAGGAGGAAGACGAAGACGGAGATGAAGAAGAAGAAGAAGAAAAAGAAGAAGAAGAAGGACGAGGAGGACAAGGATAAGGACGAGGATGGGGACGAAGAGGATAAGGAAGAAGAGGAGAAGGAAGAGGAGGAGGGGAAGGAGGAGGAGGAGGAGGAAGACGAAGACGGAGATGAAGAAGAAGAAGAAGAAGAAGAAGAAGAAGAAGAAGAAGAAGAAGGACGAGGAGGACAAGGATAAGGACGAGTATGGGGACGAAGAGGATAAGGAAGAAGAGGAGAAGGAAGAGGAGGAGGAGGAGGAGGAGGAGGAGGAGGAGGAGGAGGAGGAGGCGTAAATCAGAGGGACCAGTGCTTCCCTCTGGCGGATGACTAACAGACTGCGAAGGAAGGTAACAGACGGGCTCATAGATTAAGGCAGATATATATAACCTAACCCCCCTCCCCCCTCTCCCCCTCTCCCCCCTCCTTTGAAACGTTGACCCTCTCTTCCCCACCCTTTCTCTCTACCCTTTCCCCTCACCCTTCTCCCCAGCATCTCTCTCTCTCCCCCTCCCTCCTTTCCCCTTCACCCCTTTCCTCTTTCCCCTCCCTTCATTTCATCTCACCTTCCCTCACCCCTTCCCCTCATCCCTCTAAACTCCCTTCCTTCCCCTCACCCTTCCCCCCGCCATCCTTCTTTCTCTCCCTCCTCTCACTCTCTCCCCCTTTCACCCTTTTAATCCCCCCCCCCTTCCTTCACTACTCTTCCCCTCTCCCCCAATTTAACTCCCTTCCTTTCCCTCACCTTTCTCCCCAGCATCTCTCTCTCTCCCCTCTCTGTCTCTCCCCTCCTCCCTCGCCATCCCTTTCTTTCCCTTCCCTTACTCCTCTCCTCCCTTACACACCCATACCTCCCCTTTCTCTATCTCCCTTATCCTTCACCTCTCCCCTCTCCCTTCTCCCCATGTCCTTCTTCCTCTTTTATCCCTCTCTCCCTTACTCCCTCATTCTCTTTCTCCTTCATTCTTCACCTTTCATCTCTCTTCTCTCATTCTCTGTACCCCTTCCTTCACCTCTTAATTCCTCCCCATCACCTCCCCTTCTCTCCCCTTCCCTTACCTTCCCCTTCCTTTTCTTCCCCTTTACATGCTTTTCTCTTTTCTTCTATTCTTTCCTTCCTCTTTTACTCTTTTCTTTGATTTTCTTTTATCTTCTCTCTTCCTCATCTCTCATTCCTTAAATTTTTCCTCTTTGGTTTCTCGTTCTTCTTCATTTCCTTCCTTTATTCCTTCCTACTTCCTCTTACACATATTCGTCTGCTTCCTCCTCCTCCTCCTCCTCCTCCTCCTCCTCCTCCTCCTCCTCCTCCTCCTCCTTCTCCTCCTCCTCCTCCTTTAGTGACCTCCATCTTCTTCGTATTCCTCCCTTAGTTCTTACCCTTTGACCCTCTTCCTTCTTCCTCCTCCTCCTCCTCCTCCTCTTCTTCCTCCTCCTCTTCCTCCTCTTATTGGCTACCTGTGACCTCTCTGTGACCTTCCACCCTGACCTCTTCCTCCTCCTCCTCCTCCTCCTCTGCCTCCTCCATCTTCTCGACCTCCTCCTCCTCCTCCTCCTCCTCCTCCTCCTCCTTTTTTTGTTGTTCTTTCCCGTCGTGGGTGAGATATATGAGGCGAAGAGAGATTTTTGGGCTACGGTTCACTTTGGAAATTCTGGTGTATTTTTTTATTTATTTATTTGTGTTTTTATTGATGTTTATTTATTTATGGGGTTGTTGTTTTTTGTGTGATGGTGATGATGATGATGATTTCTATTTGTTTATTTTGTTTTCTATTATTTTTATTTATTTTGTTTAGTTTTGTTTGTTTATTGTTATTGTTGTGGTTATTATTGTCGTGATGATGATGATGATGATGCTGTTGTTACTACTACTACTACTACTACTACTACTACTACTACTACTACTACTACTACTACTACTGTTAGGCCTATAGACTTCTTCACTATAAGCTCTTGGTGTGTGTGTTTGGCTTATGTCACACGTTCTATTTGTGTTTGTTTGTGTGTGTATGGGGAGGGGGAGGTGTTTGTGTGTGTGTGTTTGTGTGTGTGTGTGTTTGTGTAGGGGGAGTAGGTGTTTGTGTGTGTGTTTGTGTATGTGTGTGTGGGGGGGAGGGAGGTGTGTGTGTTTGTGTGTGGGGGAGTAGGTGTGTGTGTGTGTGTGTGTGTGTGTTTATGTTAGTTATCGAAGTCATTATCATTTTTTTCTACGTCATCTTCATCGTTGTCATTTTTATTACTAATGTTATTATTTTTATTATTATTATCTTTTTGTTTGTAGTGTTTGTTTTTGTTATTTTTTGTTATTTTTGTTCACCTTCATTTTCTTTTTCTTAATTTTTTCCTGTTTTTTTCTTATCATTTTTTTCTCGTTTTTCTTCTTTTTCTATTTTTCTTCGTTTTTCTTCATTCTTGTTCCTGGTCTTGTTCTTCTCTTCTTCCTGTTCTTGTTGTTCCTTTTTCTTCTTTGTCTTTTCCATCGTCTTCCTCTTTCTCCTCCTCCTCCTCCTCCCCCTCCTCCCTTCCCTTCTTTTCCATTTCCCTTCCCTTCCCTTCCTTTTAACCTCCTTTTCCTCTTTCTTATACTATATCCTGTTCTTTTCTTCCTGTTCTTGTTGTTCTTCTTTTTTCTTTTTTGTCTATTTCATTGGCTTCATTTTTCTCCTCCTCCTCCTCCTCCTCCCTTCCCTTCTTTTCCATTTCCCTTCCCTTCCCTTCCTTTCAACCTCCTTTTCCTCTTTCTTATACTATGTCCTGTTCTTTTCTTTATATTCTTGTTGTTCCTCTTTCTTTGTCTTTTCATCGGTATCCTCCTCCTCCTCCTCCTCTTCCTCCTCCTCCTCCTCCTCCATCATCTTCTGTGTATCGTTCCGCCGCCTCTATCTCCTCATCTCCGCGTCTCTTCGTTTTAATGAGTGCAAATTATTGTCTCTCCCTCATTATCTCTCCTCATCACGTCTCTTATCTCCTACACGTGTTTTACAGCCGCGTCTCTCCTGCCGTCTTATCATAAATCGGGTTTTGTTTGTAGTTGTTTTATTAAGTGTGCGTGGAAATGGAAGATGAGGAAGAGGGAGAGGGAAAATGAAAAGAGGAAATGGAAAATGGGAAAGAGGAAGATGAAATAAGAAGAGAGCAATAGTATAGGAACATGAAGAAGGTGAGGAAATGGAAGATGAGGAAGAGGAAGATGAAAAAGAAAAGAGGAATGATAGGGACGGAAAGAAGGTGAGAGAATGGAAAATGAGGAGGAGAAAGATGAAAAAAGAAAAGAGGATTAGTAGGGCTGCAAAGAAGGGGAGGAAATGAAAATGAGGCAGAGGGAGATGAAAAAAGAAAAGAGGAATGATAGGGACGGAAAGAAGGTGAAGAAATGGAAAATGAGGAAGAGGAAGATGAAGAAATAAGAGAGAAATAGTAGGAACATGAAAAAGGTGAGAAAATGGAAAAAGAGGAAAAGGAAGAGGAAGAAAGAAGAGAGGAATAGGAGGACCATAAATAAAGTGAGGAAATGGAAAATGAAAAGAGGAATGGTAGGAAAACATGAAGAAGGTGAGAGAAAGCAAAATATAAAAAAAAGAGGAAGAGGGGAAAAGGGAGAGGAAGATGAAAAAAGAAAAATGGGATAGTAGAAGCATAAAGGTGAGGAAATGAAAAATGAGGACGAGGAAGAGGAAAAGTGAAAAGAGGAATAGTAGGAACGTAAAGAAGGTAAGGAAATGAAAATGAGGAAGAGGAAGAGGAATAACGAATAGAGGAATAGCAGGAAATATAATAAAGAAAGTGAAGAAAAGCAAAATGTAAGAAAGAGGAAGAGGAAAAGGAAGACAAGAGAGGAAGAGGAAAGAAAATGAGGAAAAGCAATATTTAAGAAAGAGGAAGAGGAAAGAAAATGAGTAAAAGCAATAATGTAAGAAAGAGGAAGAGGAAAAGGAAGAAGAGAGAGGAAGAGGAAAAGGAAGAAGAGAGAGGAAGAGGAAAGAAAATGAGGAAAAGCAATATTTAAGAAAGAGGAAGAGGAAAAGGAAGAAGAGAGAGGAAGAGGAAAGAAAATGAGTAAAAGCAATATTTAAGAAAGAGGAAGAGGAAAAGGAAGAAGAGAGAGGAAGAGGAAAGAAAATGAGTAAAAGCAATAATGTAAGAAAGAGGAAGAGGAAAAGGAAGAAGAGAGAGGAAGAGGAAAGAAAATGAGTAAAAGCAATAATGTAAGAAAGAGGAAGAGGAAAAGGAAGACAAGAGAGGAAGAGGAAAGAAGATGAGGAATAGCAAAATGAAAGGAAGAGGAGGAGGAAAATGGAGATGAAAGAGGAAGAGGAAAGAAAATGAGGAAAAGCAGTATGTAAGAAAGAGGAAGAGGAAAAAGAAGAAGAGAGAGGAAGAGGAAAGAAGATGAGGAATAGCAAAATGAAAGGAAGAGGAGGAGGAAAATGGAGATGAAAGAGAAAGAGGAAAGAAAATGAGTAAAAGCAATATGTAAGAAAGAGGAAGAGGAAAAGGAAGAGGATGGTAAAAGAGGAAGGATTAGTAGGGAGAGGAGGAAAAGCGAGAGGAAAACAAAACAAAGAAGAAGAGAAGAAAGAAGATAAAAAAGAGGAGGAAAAGAATGAGGAAAATGAGGAAAGTGAGAAAAAACATACCAGAAGAAAGAGGAGTAAGAGAATGATAAAAAAATAATGAATGGAATCAATAGAAAGAGGAAAGAAATGGGAAAGAAGACCAAATGGAGGAGAAGCGAAGGAGAAATAATGGAGTCGTAAGGAAAAGGAGGGAGAGCAGAAAAGGAAGAGGAAGAGGAAGAGGAAGAGGGAAAGAAGTTAGTTGGAATGTTAAGAAAAGCAAAATATGAGAAGAAAGAGGATGATAAAAAAAGAGGAAGGAATTGAAAGGATGATTAGGAAGTTGAAGAAAAGGAAGACATAAGGAGGAAAAAAAGATGAAAAAAAGAAGACAGGAAAAATAGAAGAATAGAGAGGCAATGGAAGATAATAACAAGGAGATGATGATGATTAAAAAAAGAAGAAGGAAGAGATGGATTTGCTACATTCTCTTTTTTTTATTGTTTATTTTCTCTTCCTTTATTCGCTTTTTTTTCTTTCATAATTTTTTTGTCTGCCTTTCTTTTTCTCTTATTTACATTCTGACACTAATCTCTGTTTTTTGTTTGCTTACCTGTTGTTTTCCTGTTTATCATTGTCTCCCCTTCGTTATCTCCCCTTATCACGCATTTCTTATTTATCTCATTATCTATCTCTGTTTGTTTGTGTGTATGTGAAGCGGTTTATAATTTCCCCGTTTGTTTGTCTGTTTTTTTCTGTTTTTTTTTTCGATAAGTGTTTGAATCCTTTACTTATTTACACATTCTCACTCTCTTTGTCTAATCTTACTATTTTATCTCATTCATTTATCTATCTATTTATTTATTTATCTTTATCTTCCTTTTTCTATCTTGCTTCTCCGTTTATCTCTGTAATTGCGTGTGTGTTTGTGTGTACGTGTGTGTGTGTCTGTTTGTATATATTTGTCTACCCGTTGCTATCACCCACGACTGTTTACTTGTGTGTGTGTGTGTGTTTGCGTGTCAGTATTGCATGTATTTGTGACCCCGTTGCTAACACGCACCTCATCGTCGTTTTGTTTACATTCCGTCACACCGTCACCTCCCCTCACGCTGAGTTATGTGTCCTCCTCCACCTACATCACTGCCCTCATGCTCCTGTCGCTCTCCCCCCCCACCCCCTACACACACACTTAAACATACACATACACACGCCTCCACACTTATTCCTCCTCACACACACACACACACACATACACACACACTCACACATTTATTTTTCCCAACACACACACTCACACACACTCACACGTCTTTCTAATGGATCTCGACGTGTCTTTTCATGCGGTTATGTTGCTGAAATTGTCTAAAAAGGACCGTAGTTTGATGTTTACTTGCTCACTCCCTCACCGCACTTTTCTCTCTCTCTTTTTTTCCTTTATCTCCTACCTTTTTTTGCCTTCTTTTATTCTATGTACTCGCCTCTAACCTCTTTGCTCAGTCCTTTTCATCAGGTTCCCTTTCTAACCCTCTCCTCCCCTTCCCTCACCCTTTTGTCCTACCCTTTCCTTCGGTGGTACCTTATTCCCCTCACACACACCAAAACCTCACCTTCCCTCCACTTAACCTCCCTTTCCCTAACCTCTCCTTATTCTCTTGTTTCTCACCTTCCCTTGCCCCTCACTTCTCTCTCACCTCCCCATCCTTCATTTCAACTTCCCTTTCCTTTTCTTCCTTTCCACTGTCCTTTCCTTCCCATCCCTTCTCTTTCCTTCCTTTTCACTTTCCTTCCCTTTCCTTCCCTTTCCTTCCCTTCCCTTCCCTTCCCTTCCCTTTCCTTCCCTTCCCTTCCCTTCCCTCCCTTTCCCTTCTCTTTCATTCCTTTCCCATCCCTTCCCTTCTCTTTTCTTCCCTTTCCTATCTTTCCACTTTCCTTCCCTTCCCATCCCTTTTTCTCTTTTCTTCCCTTCACTACCCTTCCCTTCCCTTCCCTTCCCTTCCCTTCCCTTCCTTTCCTTTCCCTTCCCTTCCATTTCCTTCCCTTCCCTTCCCTTCCTTTCCTTTCCCTTCCCTTGCCTTCCTTTCCTTTCCCTTCCCTTCCCTCTCCTACCTTTCCCTTCCCTTTCTTTCCACTTGCCTTCCCTTCCCTTCCTTTCCATTCCTTCCTTCCCACTTTCCTTCCCTTCCCTTCCCTTCCCATCTCTTCCTTTCCCTTCCACTTCCCTTCCATATGGCTGTCTGTCTGAAGAAGCACCTCATGAAACCAGAACCAACTAACCAACTCGGCAGTCTGACATGCCTGAAGTGTTGTCTGCAGCGGCTCTTCACTATCCAGCACTGTTATGTCTGCTTAGTGTCTTTCCCTACGAGGCTGAAACATTGAACCATCTCCTGACCCTCTAGAACCCAGAACGTAAGAACCCCAAGGACTTACATGTGTCTTAGTACCTTTCTAGAACCCGTAAGTAAGTAAATAAGTAAGTAAGTAGATCCCAGGACAGCTGAGACCCAAGAACCCATACGGTCATTATCTCCCTTTTAGAACCTTTATGAATCCCCTATACAACTAGAACCACTACTACTACTACTACTACTACTACTACTACTACTACTACTACTACTACTACTACTACTACTACTACTACTACTACTACAACCACCACTACTTGTCTCCTATATCCCAAACAACATCGGAGTGCTAATTGGCATGCGCGTACTAACTGGCCAACATACCCCAGCCATATAGGTCGCGTCGCCTCGCCTAGCCTCCCCCGGGGTCCCCAGGGGCGCGCGCGGGGCCCAGGGTGTTTGGTATGCCCCGGGGACGCTGCTCCGCCGTCCTCTCCCCCGCGTGACTCGCATTGATGATGACGCTGATGATGGAGCGGTGATGGCGATGGTGATAATGGTGGTGGTGGTGGTGGTGAGGGAGAAGGAGGAGGTTGGTTTAGAGAAGGTGGAGGTTGAATCATGTGTGTGTGTGTGTGTGTGTGTGTGTGTGTGTGTGTGTGTGTGTGTGTTGCAACGTTTTGAGAGAGAGAGAGAGAGAGAGAGAGAGAGAGAGAGAGAGAGAGAGAGAGAGAGAGAGAGAGAGAATGTGATTGGAATATTCAGAACGTGAAAGTTGAAAGTAAAAGAAAGACCCGGCACTGCGAGGTGAAAGGGGACGATATTTAGTAACGAGGAGCCGAAAGAAAATAAAACATAATATAAAAAGTAAGACAAGAAAACATGACAAGAAACTATGATGATGAAGAAAATAAGATAAGAAAGTAAGATCAATAGAAAATAGTCAAAATAAAAATGAGTTACGTTGTGATTTTTGAGAGAAATGAAATAAAAAAATAAAAAATCAGATAAATAAGATAATAAAATAAGATAAGAAAATAAAACATATATAGAAAGTACCGTAAGACAAGAAAACATGACAAGAAACTATGATGATGAAGAAAATAAGATAAGAAAGTAAGATCAATAGAAAATAGTAAAAATAAAAATGAGTTATGTTGTGATTTATGAGAGAAATGAAATAAATAAATAAAATCTCTGATAAATAATAAAATAAGATAAGAAAATCAAATATATATAACAAGTAAAACAAGAAAACATAACAAGAAAATATGATGAACAAGAAAATAAGATAAGAAAGCAAGATCAATAGAAAATAATAAAAATAAAAATGAGTTATGTTGTGATTTTTGAGAGAAATGAAATAGATAAATAAAAATCTGAGGACTGATATTAACAAAGGAGAAATGAATAATATAGAAGACAAAGAAGAGAAACAAATCTTGAAAATATCAGATCACAATAAGCAAAGAAGAAAACAACAATTGAAGTAAGTGTAATGTCATAAAATTAGCACAAAATACATAGAGAATATTATGTATAGGTGGAAAAAGAAGAAAATATAAATGCAGTATTGAACAAAAACGGAATAAAAAAAAAAAACTGCAGAAAACACACAAAAAATAGATAAAATAAATAAATAAATAAACACAATAGATTATGATTAAACATCACTAGACGGAAATTTATATATACCCCCCCCCAAAAAAAAGGAAACAAAAACGAATATATTGGAAAAGTTTTGAGGAGTATGTCACAGTTAAAAGTACTTAGACGGCAATAAATAAACACACACACACACACACACACACACACACACACACACACACACACACACACACACACACACACACACACACACACACACACACACACACACACACACACACACACACACACACACACACAACGAAGACAAGGGAGGACAAATAAATTAATAAACAGGGAAACGGGAACACGAATCCAACTTTCCCGGGGTAAGAATTTTGTCCCCAAACTATGTAGAGGAGGAGGAGGAGGAGGAGGAGGAGGAGAGCGAGGACGAAGAGAAGGCCGAATACGCGGATGAAAGGGGAAAATAAAGAGGGAAGAAAGTAGAAGATATGGAAAAGAGGAAAAAAAGAGGAAGGGAAGAAAGGAAAATATAAATAACAGTTTTCGTACAGATTAAAGAAGAATGAAAGAGAGAAGAAAAAACGAGAAAAAAACAGAAGACAAAGGGAAGAAAGTAAAGGAACTGGGAAAATGAAAGGAAATGGAAGACAAAAAGGAAGAAAATAGAAAAAGGGAAGATGGAGGAGAATATAACAGAAGAACAAAGAAGAGAAGGAAGAAGAAAAGGAAGAAAAAGTAGAAAGAAGGGAGAAAGAAAATACAAGAAATAACGTAAGAATAAATTTTGATGAAGAAAAGGCAAGACAAAGGAGAAGTAAGAAAAGGAAGAGAAGAAAGAGGGAAGAAAAAATGAGAATGAAAATGGAAAAGAGGGAATAGAGAAAAGAAGTAGGGAGAGGAAGTGAAGGAAGATGAAGAAACAAGAAAATGAAAGGGAAAAGGAAGATGAAAAGAAGGAAAAGGAGAAGTAGGAAAGTGAATAAAGGAGAAAATGGAATGAAGAGAAAAAGGAAGAGGAAAAGAAAGACAGGGAGTATTAGGAAGAGAAAGAGAGACGATAGAAACAGGAATAAGAGAATCAAAGGGAGAAGGAAAAACGAGGAAAAAAACAGAAGAGAAAGGGAAGAAAGTAAAGGAAATGAGAAAATGAAAGGAAATGGGAGACGAAAAGGAAGAAAAGGGAGAAAAGTTGGAAGAGAAGGAAGGTAGAAGAGAATATAGCAGGAGAACAAAGAAGAAAAGGAAGAAAAATAGAGAGACGGGAGAAAGAAAAGAATATATCATAAGAACAAAGAAGTAAAGGAAGAAAAGAAGGAAGAAAAAATAGGAAGAAAGGAGAAAGAAGAGAATAGGACAGAAGAACAAAGAAGAGAAGGAAGAAGAAAAGGAAGAAAAATAGAGAGACGGGAGAAAGAAGAGAATATATCATAAGAGCAAAGAAGTAAAGGAAGAAAAGAAGGAAGAAAAAATGGGAAGAAAGGAGAAAGAAGAGAATAAAACAGAAGAACAAAGAAGGAGAGGAAGAAGAAAAGGAAGAAAAGTAGAAAGAAGAGAATATTACAGAAGAACAAAGAAGAGAAGGAAGAAGAAAAGGAAGAAAAATAGAAAGGAGGGAGAAAGCAGATAACATAACAGAAGAACAGAAGAAGAAAAGGAAGAAGAAAAGGGTTAAAGAATAGGAGAGGGGAGGAACACCACTAATGCAACCCTGAAACAAACGGGGATACAGCAAGTCTGGAGGTGCGGAGGCGAACATAACCCGGAGATAAAGGACCGACGCGGCTTTAAATACGGGTCTCATAAAGTTACAATTCCGGCCCCCGCCCTCCCCTGCGCCCCCCGCCCCTCCTCCTCCTCCCCGCGCAGAAGGCAACCCCGCACACACAGAGAAAGAAAACGGAGATAAGTAGAGAAAGTGGGAGACTAGTATTTTATGCGTTGACTTGGTTATGTTTGATATAGTTGTGGTTTGTTTGGGGTTCTCTGTTTCTGTCTCTCTCTCTCTCTCTCTCTCTCTCTCTCTCTCTCTCTCTCTCTCTCTCTCTCTCTCTCTCTCTCTCTCTCTCTCTCTCTCTCTCTCTCCCTCTCTCTCATTAGTTTTTGTTAATTTGCTTCCATTTCTTCTTTGTTTGTTTGTATTTTATTTCCATCTTTCGTTTTCTTACTTTCTTCTTTTTATTATTATTTTCGTAGTTTTTTTCTATTTCTTTTTCGTCTATGTCTTTTGTTTTTACTTTTTTGTTGTTATTGTTTTTTTGCTAATGTGTCTTTATTTCTTTCTCTTTCGTCTTTATCTTTTCTTAAATTAATTCACTCTTTCTCTCTTCGTTTCTTTCTCTCATTTTTTTGTTTGTCTGTGAATCTTTCTGTTCCCGAAGTTTGTCTGTGTGTTTCTGTATCCTTATATCGCTTTGTTTTCATGTCCTTTTCTCTGTTTGTGTCTGTTTTTACTATTTCTATTACCTCTTATTTCATCTTCGTATTCACTTCTCTATTTTCCTCTTCCCATTTTCTCATTTTTACACTATTTTTCTCTCTAACATATTTTTTCTTCGTCATATTCCTTTTTTTTCTTTCTTTTTCATATCATTATCTGTATTTTCTTCATCTATATCGTTTTTTACATGTATTTCCTTTCATTTGCTCCCGAGATATTTTTTTGTGTGTAATGTTACTTGTCTATCTTTATTTGTTATTCTATCTGTCATTTTTTCTTGTGTCGGTTTGTTGATGTTTCCGCCAAGCTCCAATTCATCTATTTTGTATTTGCATTTTTTTTTTCACCTTTATCTTATTATCTTGCTATTATTTTCTTGGTATTATTATCTTGCTATTATTTTCTTGGTATTATTATCTTGCTATTATTTTCTTGGTATGATTATCTTGCTATTATTTTCTTGGTATGATTATCTTGCTATTATTTTCTTGGTATTATTATCTTGCTATTATTTTCTTGGTATTATTATCTTGCTATTATTTTCTTGGTATGATTATCTTGCTCTTATCATCTTGCTATTTGTATCTTGCTATTATCATCAAGCTGTTATTATCTTGCTATCTATCTTTCCACTTTTCTTTCGCTTTTTCAATCTCACCATCTATCTCTCCATTATTTTATTATCACAGTTTTTTTTAATCTATATCTTTCATCTCTTCAGTTCCCTTTTTTTTTATCTCCATCGCCTGTTCTAGTCTCCATCTCTTTAATCTCTCTGTCTCCTTTTTCGTTTCAATTTCATTTTTTGATTGATCTTTTTTTTTCAATTTTTCCAACTCCTTCTTTTATCCTCCATCTTTTTTTTAATATTCCTATCTTCTTTATTTCATCCCTCCATCTCTTTAGCCATTCAGTCTCCTTTCTGTATCTCTCCATCTTCTCTATCTTAATCTCCCTCAACTTTTCATTCAACTCGCTGTCTGTCTGTCTCTTTCCGTCGTTGTTTATTTTTAATCTTGCTATCTGTCTTTTTTTTCATCTCCTTTCTTTATTTCTTTATCTCTCTTCTCTTAATCTCCCTCAACTTGTCCATTCATCTTCCTGTCTGTCTGTCTCTTTCCGTCAGCGTTTTTTTAGTTTTATTTTGCTATCTATCTTCTTTTTTTTATATATACCATCTCCTTTCTTTATTTCTTTATCTCCTTTCTCTTAATCTCACTCAACTTGTCCATCTGTCTCCCTGTCTGTCTGTCTCTTTCCGTTCGTTTTTTTTCTTCATCTTGTATCTATCTCCCTTTTTATCCATCATCTCTAATCTCTTATCTCCCTTCTCTTCATCTCCCTCAACTTGTTCATCCATCTCCCTGTCTATCCGTCTCCTTCCGTCCGTGTTTTCTCCCGTCCGTCCTTCCGTTCCCGTGTTCACCTTGGTCTACCTGTCCCCCGAGCTCATTAAGGCCCCGCCCGACGCCCCGCCACACCTGTCAGCCCAGCAGGTGAGCCTTACACCTTTGCCGCCGCCCCGCCACCGCCGCCGCCGCCACCGTCCCGACACACTGGCGACGCAACACAGAAGGAAGAAGGAAAAAAAAGAATATGACGAAGAAAAAATATGTAAGAGAGAAAAATAGTGTAAAAATCAGAAAATGCGGAGATAAAATGAGGTAAGAGGAAAATAAAAGAAATAAATACTAAGATAAAATAAGAGGTAGTTGAAAAAGTATATGAAAAAAGAGAGAGATACGAAAATGAGATAAAAAGTAAGAGAGAAATAGTGAAAAAAAGAGAAATGCGAAGATAGAATATGAAGTAAGAGGAGAAATAGAGAAAATGAGAGATAAGAAGATAAAAATAAAAGTAAGAGAGAAAATAGTATAAAAAAAGAAGAAATACGAAGAATAAAAACAAATAGGAGTAAAAAATATATGGAAAAGTAAGATTAAAAAGAAAGTAGGAGTAGGAAATAAGAAGGAAGGGAGAAACACAAAGAAAAAAGAGAAAACTGGAAAGAGATAAAATGGGATAGAAATTTAGAAGAAAGAGAATGGAGCGAAATGGGAGAAAATGAAAAAAAAGTTAAAATAAGAAAGAAATAAGAAAGGAGTGAGATTAAGAAGAAAGAAGAGAAAATAAAAAGGAAGAAAAAAAAAACGATGAAATACGAGGCAAAAAAGTAGTTAAAGACGAAAAAGAGGAAAAAAAAAAAGATGAGGAAAAGAATTATAAAAGGAAAGATATTATAATTCCAGCGGATGAGGAAGATGATAATGACGTATAATGACTATGAAGTGATAAACGTAAAAACAGGAAATATATACAACAAGAAAATTAAGATAAATGAGAAAATGTCAACTTCGGGTAATGATAATAAAGGAAAGGGACGATAAAGGAGGAGACACAAATATAAGATAGACAGAAAATACGGAATTGGTGGAAATAAGATAAATGATGATAATTATGCTAAAGGAAATAAAGGAAACGGACGATAAAGATGGAGACACAAATATAAAATTGATAGAAAATACGGAATTGGAGGAAATAAGATAAATGATGATAATTATGTTAAAGATGGATAATGATGATGATAAAGAAAATATATATAAATGATGATCGATAAAAGTGAAGATATGCAAAATAGATAAATGCAATAAGAAGACAAAATCGAATTGACAAAAAAATAAAAAATAAATAAATAAATAAAACTAACAAAAAACAAACAAAAAGTGACTGATTGAGGGGCAAGTTAACAAGAAAATAATAATAATAAATAAAATACATAAAAAAAACAAATATATACGGTACATAAATAGAAGAAAAATAAATATAAACAAATAAATAAAAAATATATAATTGTACTCAAAATGCAAAAAATAAAAAAAAAGGAAGAAAAATACATTGACTGAATAAATGTCGAAAAATTGAGAGAGATAAGAGGGAGAAAAAAGGAAAATGTACAATGAAAAGGAAGTGAAGGAAAATATTATAAATTACTTCTTCGAATTTTTTATTATTTTTTTATATTTTCTTGATGTGTGTAAATAATTCTTCTCGTGTTTATTTTTTTATCTTTATTCTTATTTTTTTGTTTATTTACTTGTTTATTTGTTTTTGTTTTCGTGTTGTATTTGTTTTCATGTGTTTTATTTTCATTGTCAGTGTTTGTTTTCTCTGTTCGTTTCATGTATTTTTTTTAAGTTAGATTTTGTCGTTTTATTGTATTTCTTGACTTATTTATGTACAACATTATTTTAGATTTTTTTTCTTCATTTTTTTACTCATCAATTCAAACATTCTTTCACTCACTCACTCACTCACTCTGTCCCTCCCTCTCTCACTCCCTTTCTTACTCATTCCCTCATTCATTAATTTCTTCCATACTTCATTCATCCGGTCACTTATTTACTCTGGTTTATATATATATTTTTTTCATGTAGGTGGCGCAGTGACTGTAGATTCGACTTGCTTCTCCTGTGTACCCCGGTTCGATGCCT
This sequence comes from Eriocheir sinensis, assembly GCF_024679095.1. NCBI lineage: Eukaryota > Metazoa > Arthropoda > Malacostraca > Decapoda > Varunidae > Eriocheir > Eriocheir sinensis. The sequence goes on from NC_066538.1 coordinate 7,310,806, forward strand.
GTGTTTTGGAGTCTAAATAATATAGATACAAGTTTTTTTCTGCTTTTTTTCGTCTTAGTGGGAAAGTAAGGTGTTGATTTCTCTTTCTTCTCTTTTTTTCTTCCCTTTCCTCTTTCTCCTCTTCCTCCTTTTTCTCATTTTCTTCCTCCTCCTCCTCCTCCTAGACCTCATCTTCTTCCTCTTCTTTCTCCTCCTTCCCTCTTCTTCTTTCTTATACTCGTAACATTTTTTTATCCATAAGCAAAATAATTCACGCTACCATCACCATATTGCCATCACTATCACCACCACCATCATCACTATCATTACCATCACCACAATCACCCTCACCACCATCATCACCATCACCACCACCATCATCACTATCACCACCACCATCATCACTATCGTTACCATCGCCACAATCACCATCACCACCATCATCACCATCACCACCACCATCACCATCATCACCACCATCATCACCACCATCATCATCACCATCATCATCACTATCAGTTCAAACACGCGCGGACCTCGATTCACTTTCTGCGCAGTGTGTGTACGTGTGTGTGTGTGTGTGTGTGTGTGTGTGTGTGTGTGTGTACGTGTGTGTGTGTGTGTGTGTACTCCAGAATGTGTACACGTGAACGGAAATAGAAGAACGATCACGCATTGAGAAGACCTCCTCTTGTCTTTCCTCTTCCTCTTCCTCCTCTTCCTCTTCCTCTTCTTACTCTTCCTCTTCCTTGTTCTGATCCTGCTATTTGTTCCTCCTCCTTTCCTCCTCTTCCCTCTCCTTGTGGTTCTCCTCCTCCTCCCCCTCCTCTTATTCTTCCTCCTCCTCCTCCTCCTCCTCCTTTTGTCTCCTTGTTTCCTTTTCCATTCTCCCATCTTTATCTTCCTCCTTCTTCTCTTGTTTCTCCTTTTTCTTTTTTCCTTCTTTCTCTTTCTTCTACTTTATCTCCGTTCCTCATTTCTATATTTTTCATTTTCTTCAATTTTCCTTCTTTTCCTGTTTTTTTCTTTCTTCCATTTTTCTTCTTTTCTTCTCCATCTCTTGTTTTCCCTAACTTTACTCTTTCTTCCTCTTTATCTCTTTCTCTTCTTCCTCCTTTCTGTAATTCACTTATTCCTGTTCCTTTTTCTCTACTTTTCCTTTCTCCACTATTTTTTTGGTTTCTATTTCTCTTCCTTATTTTCTTTTCTTTCTCCATTCCTCCTCTTCCTCCTTTTATTCATCCTTCCTCTCATTCACTTATTCTTTTTCTTTTCCACCGCATTTCTTTTGTTTATTTATGTATTCCTCCACCTCTCTGCCTTACAACTCCTCCTCTTCCTCCTCTTCCTCCTCCTCCTCCTCCTCCTCCTCCTCCTCTTCCTTATTCCTTCCTCTCATTCACTTTTTCCTTCTTCTCAACCTCGTCTTTCTCAACGACTTTTCTTCTGTTTTTAGTCTTCCTCTTCTCTTCATCTTTCTTTCTTTTTCCTTCCTCTCTTTCTTCTCCTACTTTATCTCTGTTCCCCGTTCTTATATTTTTCATTTTCTTCTATTTTCGTTCTTTTTCGTTTTTTTCTTTCTTCCATTTTTCTCCTTTCCTTCTCCATCTCTTGTTTTCTCTACTTCCCTACTTCCTCTTCTCACTTCCTCTTACTCCTCTTTCTTAATTTTCTTTCTCCCTTCGTCCTCTTCTTTCGTCTCATTTACTCCTTCCTTTACTCCATCTTCCTTTTGCTTCTGTTTCTAGTCCTCCACCTCCTCACTCCACTATCTACTCCTACTTCCACTCCTTCTCCATTCACTCCCACTTATCTTACTCCTCCTCCTCTTCCACCTGTACTACTCCACTACCTCTTCTGCTTCTGTTTCCATTCCTCCACCACCATTACACCTAACCTCACTCCTCTCCACTCCTACCCACTCCTACTCCTCCTTCACTCCTTTCCATTCCTACTTCTGCTCCTCCTCCTCCTCCTCCTCCTCCTCCACTACCTCTTCTGCTTCTGTTTCCATTCCTCCACCAACTCACTACCACTAACCTCACTCCTCCCCACTCCCCCCCACTCCTACTCCTCCCCCCACTCCTGCGCTCGGTAAGGAGTGGCGGGGAAGCATCGGGCGCCCTCAGCCATTGTATGCAGCAGGGCGGCGTGTACCTGGGGTCAAGCAGAGGCGGGGAGCGTGCCCGGAATATCAAGAGAGGTGGGCGCCAGGCGAGGGGCAGGTGAGGGGCAGGTGAGGGGGAGGTGAGGGGGATAGGTGATGGGGTGGGTGAAAGGAGGGACGGTGGCTAAGAGGAGAGATAGGGGGGATAGGTTTGGTAGAAGGGGTAACGGTGGATAAGGGAGACAGATAAAGGGCAGGTGAGGGGGATAGGTGATGGGGTAGGTGAAGGGGAGGAGGGACGGTGGGGGAGGGATAGGGGGGGGATAGGGGGAGCGATGTGGGAGGGATAGGATAGGTAGAAAGGGGTAGATAATGGGTAAGCCAGGTAAAGGTAACGTAAGGGCAGGTAAGGGTAAATGGTAGATATGGGATACAGGCAAATTTGACACAGGTAAATGATACTAGCAGGTGAGGGGGACCAAAGGGGGATTAGTTGATAAGGCAATGGCAGGGAGACGGATAAAAGTGAGGTAAGGGATGGGGATGGAGGACATTTTAGGTGGGAGGCAAGAGAGGGGGACAGATGAGGGGGGCAGGTGAAAGGGAGCGACATGGGGGAGGGTAGCAAAGGGAGTCGAAGGGGGAGGTAAAGGGGAGATAGAAGAGGGAATGGTAGATAAGAGAATGGTAGGGAGGTGGATTAAGGTAAGGTAAGGAGAGGAAGAGGGAAATAGCAGGTGAAGGGTGTTGAAGGGGGGATGGTAGCAAAGGGAGTCGAAGGGAGAGGTAAAGGGGAGATAGAAGAGGGAATGGTAGATAAGAGAATGGTAGGGAGGTGGATAAAGGTAAGGTAAGGAAAGGAAAAGGGAAATAGCAGGTAAATTGGACAGGTGAAGGGGGGCAGGTGAGGGGTGTAAAAGGGGGGATGGTAGCTAAAGGGATCATCCTAAAGAGCGAGGGATAGAGGTGAGGGTAAGAAAGGGAGGTAAGGGGAACAGGTGAATGAGGGAGACAGGTGAGAGAGGCAGGTAAGGATGGTGAAAGTGGGGGGGGGGCAGCAGTTAAGGGGGGAAGGAGAGGGAATGGGGCAGCTAAGGGTAATGGTAGCTAAGGGAGACTGGGTACATAAGGGAGATAAAGGGAGGGACACTGGTTAAGGGGAATAACAAGTGAAGGGTGGCGAAAGGGGTGAGGCAATAGTTAAGGGGGGCAGGAGAGGGAATGGGACAGCTAAGGGGAATGGTAAGGAAAATGGTAAGGGAGAGCAGGTAAAGGGAGGAGCAGGTAAATGGGACAGGTAAAAAAGGGAGAAGACAGTTAAGGGTAGTTCTGTAAGGGAGATAAAGGGGAACAGGTACGAAGGGGGGACAAATAAAGGGAGAGATAAAGGGAGGATAAGAAAAGGGTGACATGAAAAGGAAGAGATAAAGGGCGATACAGGTAAAGAGAGATGGGGAAAGGGAGGATAAGTAAGTACGGGGAACAGGTACGAAAGGGAGACAGATAAAGGGAGAAAAATAAATGGCAACAGAAAAAGGGAGAACAAGCAAGGGAGGACACAGGCGCCAGGGATCAACTGTGACAAGGGGGAAGGGGGAAGGGAGAGTAGTGAAGGGGAATTAGAGATAGAACAGGAGGGGAAGGGAGAGGAAGGGGGAGGTAAGGGAGGAGGAAAAGGAGGATGAAAGGGAGAGGGAGGAGGAAAGGGAGAGGGGAAGGGGGGGTAGGGGTGATAGGGTGAGTGGATTAGAAAGGGAGATGAGAGGGGACACAGGTAGGAGAGAGAGAGAGAGAGGGCGTGCATGCGAGAAGGAAAAAAATATATAAATAGATGGAGGGAGAGAAAGGTAAGGTAAGGGAAGGTAAATTAAAGGTAAAAAAAGAGGATAGGGAGAGAGAGAAATAGAAGGGAAATACGCGGAGGGGAGAAAAAGATAGAGAATAACGAGAGAAAGACAGACAGACAGACAGACAGACAGACCAAATATGTATAAAAAAACATGTTAATGAAAAAAAATAAAAATAAAATAGACTTAAAATGATAATAAAGGAAAAAAAAGATAAAATGTAATAGACAAAAAAAAATAGATGAACGACAAAAGAAAAGAAAACGAAAGAGAAAAATGGGAATAAGAAAGAAACACGAGATTAAACGAAGATAATAAAAGAGAGAAAAAGAAAAAATGTGATAAAACGAGAAAAAAAATTACACTATTAATAAAAAACAAGAGAAAACAACAACAAAAACAAAAAGAAAAATGAAAAACGAGATAAAGAATAACAAAAAATAGATAAAGAGAAAAACATGTGATCGTAGAGAAACAAAACAAAACTGAAGGATAAAATAGAAAAGACAAAAAAAGAATATAATAAAAAAAATACAAGAGGCGAGGAAATCTGATACCAGGTGAGAGACAGGTGGAGGAGGGCGTGTGTTGTGACAGGTAACCCCCCCACCCCTTCCACCTCCACCTCCACTTCCACTTTCCCTCCACCTCCACTCCTTCCTTCCACCTCCATCTCCACTTCCACCACTATCTCCCCTTCACTCCTTTCTTCCAACCTTCCACCTCCACCTCCCCTTCCACCTTCCCTCCACCTCCACTTCTTCCTTCCACCTCCACCTCAACTTCCACTTTCCCTCCACCTCCACTCCTTCCTTCCACCTCCATCTCCACTTCCACCACTATCTCCCCTTCACTCCTTTCTTCCAACCTTCCACCTCCACCTCCACTTCCACCACTATCTCCCCTCCACTCCTTTCTTCCACCCTTCCACCTCCATCTCCACTTCCACCACTATCTCCCCTTCACTCCTTTCTTCCACCCTTCCACCTCCATCTCCACTTCCACCACTATATCCCCTTCACTCCTTTCTTCCACCCTTCCACCTCCATCTCCACTTCCACCTCCCCTCCCCTCCACTCCTTCCTTCCACCCCTCCACCTCCCTTCCATTCCTCCCTCCACCACAATCGGCTGATGGCCAAAAAATATATATAAAAAATCCTCCTTCCACTTCCTCTTCTTCCTCTTCTTCCTCCTCTTTCTTCTCCTCCTTCTCCTCCTCTTCCACCCCCTCCATCTCCTCCACCATCACTACCCTATATTCCTCCTCTCCCATTCCACATCTTTATCACAGTCATTTCTCTACTACCCTCTTCCACCCCATTCCACCACTTCTATTACTTCCCCTTCCACACCTCCTCCTCCTCCTCCACCCCCTCCATCTCCTCCACCACCATCACTATCGTATATTCCTCTCCCATTCCACATCTTTATCACAAGCATTCCTCTACTCACCCCTTCCACTAAATTCCATCCCCGTTGTACTATCTCCTCTTCCACACCACCACTTCCACCACCACTACTGTTCCATATCCCTTCCACCCCTTCTATAACGACCACCACATTACCACTGCAAGTACTCTCTCATTCTTTATCTTCTGTCCTCCTCCTCCTCCTCCTCCTCCTCCTCCTCCTCCTCCTCCTTTTCTTCCGATCCTCCATCACCACCATTCCGCTACCATTCCTTCTTCCACCTCTCCCATCACCCTTCCACTCACAACCACCTTCACAACCTCCACTCCACACCACCGCCATTACTTCCACCTCATCACCACTACCACCACCACCACCACCACTACCACCACCACCATCGTACCCCCACCTGACATACCTTCTCTCCCACCTAACATTCCTTTCTCTCTCCTTTCCCCCCATTTCCCCTTCCCCACCCCCTCCCCACCACCACCCCCTTCCCTTTTCATCACAACCACCACCACCACCACAACCCCACGAAACATACCGCACCTACCCCTCACTCCACCCTTCCTCCCCAACCCTTCCCCACCCTTCCCCACCCCTCCCCACCCCTTCCCCTCCATCATGCACCCGCGCATATTGACAGCATACCATTAGACCCTTAAAAGCAGCTTCGATTAGTGATGGGTAAGGGGAAGGGGGATCGGTAGCTCACCCTTCCCCCCCTCCCCCCGCCCCCCTACCCCTTAAGCACCCCACCACGAAGCTCAGGTGAGGGTCAAGGGGTGAGGGGGTGAGGGGGGCAGATAAGGGGGGGTAAGGGGGGTTTAGATTCCACAGATAATAGGTTAATTAGCCCTTTAGATCATAATTTAGAACGATTAAACAAATTTACAGCTTCTGGTATCTGGCCACGCTATCTGCTGGAGGAGGAAGAGGAGGAGGAGGAGGAGGAGGAGGAGGAGGAGGAGGAGGAGGAGGAGGAGGAGGAGGAGGTAAAGGCGGATACTTACCTGAAATCTAATTGTTTGGTGTCAGTATAGAAGAGGAGGAGGAGGAAGAGGAGGAGGAGTAGGAGGAGGAGGAGGAGGAGGAGGTAAAGGTGGATACTTACCTGAGATCTAATTGTTTGGTGTCAGTATAGAAGAGGAGGAGGAGGAGGAGGAGGAGGAGGAGGAGGAGGAGGAGGTGGAGGTGTTTTGAAAAGGTAATATGATGTTGCCCTCTCCTCCCCTTCATCTCTTTTCCTCCTCCTCCTCCTCCTCCTCCTCC
>NC_066538.1:7319925-7369925 GCF_024679095.1 Eriocheir sinensis
TCTTCTCCCCTATTCTTTCTTTCTTTATCTTTCCTATCTCTATTCTTTCTCCTTTTCCTCCTCTTCTCTTATCTCCTCTATTCCTCCTTTCTTTCCTTCCGTTCACCTTCCCATTTTTCTTCTCTTCTCTTTTCTCCCCTCGTTTTCTCTTCCCCTCCCTTCACTATCTCTCCCTCTTTCTCTTCGTCCTTTCCCTTCTCTCTCTCCCCTCTTCTCCCCTCTTTCCCCCACTCTCTCCCCTCTTCCCCTTTCCGTGTGACACATTAACCCGTAGATGTGTAATGAACCATGTGTGTGTGTGTGTGTGTGTGTGTGTGTGTGTGTGTGTGTGTGTGTGTGTGTGTGTGTGTGTGTGTGTGTGTGTGTGTGTGTGTGAGTGTGTGTTTAGTCATTATCTATCTGTGTTTTTTTTTCGCTGTTTTGCTTCTATCAGTCCTCCTCCTCCTCCTCCTCCTCCTCCTCTTTCATCTTCTTCCACTGTAATTAAGAACGGAGAAGCAATAGAGAAAGTTAAAGGTTAAATATATGCTTTTTATGTTTGTACCGCGCTAAGTAAGATTAAGTTGACGGTTTGCACACGAACGGCATAATTGTGAGAACTTAAGCATAATGTATAAAAATTAAGCTTCTTCTCCTCCTCCTCTTGCTCCTCTTCTTCCTCCTCTTCTTTTTCCTCCTTCTCTTTTCTCTCCCTTGGGCCTCCTGGTATCTGCTCTTCCTATGTATTCCTATTTTATTCCTCTTCCTTCTCCTCCTCTTCCTTCTTCCACTGTTCTTCTCCTCTTCCTCCTCTTTTTCCTCCTCTTCTTTTTCCTCCTCTTCTTTTTCCTCCTTCTCTTTTCTCTCCCTTGGTTTCCTGGTATCGTTTCTTCCTATGTATTCCTCTTTATTCCTCTTCCTTCTCCTCCTCTTCCTTCTTCCACTGTTCTTCTCCTCTTCCAATTCCACTTCACTCGTCTTCCATAATACTTTACTTCTCCACCTCTCCACTTCAACAATACTTCTCCTCCTCCTCCTCCTCCTCCACTTGTCCACTTCTATTTCCACATCACTTCTTAAGAAAATCACAATGGAAAATAACATCAATAAGAATAGTTTATAACCCCCCCATTTTTATACCTAACCCCCCATCTATAACTCCCCTCCCCTTCACCCCTTCACCCCACCCTCTCCCTCCTTCCCCTTCACTCCCCTTCTTCCCATCACCCCACCTGACATTAACTCACGGTGAAGGGGGTGAAAGGGGAGAGTGGAAGGGAGAAGGGAGGGAGGAGTAAGAGGGGAAGGAAGGGGAGGTTGAGGGGGAAGGATATGGAAGAGTGAGGGGAGAGTGAAGGGGGAAGGAAATGGAAGGGGAAGGGGAAAGGAAGGGGTAATGGATGGGCTGAAGGGTCGGAGCTGTGATTTGGAACCCGTTTTTTTTTTTTTTTTTTGGAAGGGGTGATGGGGAGGTGGATGACGGTGGGGGGGAGGTGGATGGGAGGGTTGTTGTGGAAGGGATTGTAAGGGAGAGTTTAAAGGGTTGGTAAGTTTGTTTGTTGGTTTGTTTGTGGGTTTGTTAGTGGGGAAGGGTTTGTGTAGGGGGGGTGGGGGTATATGGAGAGGGGGGGAGGGGGGAGGAGAAGGGGATAAACGTGTATGTTCATGTTGTGTTTGTAATCTTTTGTTTTTTGTAAGGATTTTTTTTTTTTTCATTTTCATACATGTTTTTTATATTTTTTTGTATTATATCATCTATTTCTACTGTATTTTTGAGTATATATAATGTCCTGCTTGTCATTCTTGTTTGTTATTCTATCCGTTATGTATTTTTTTCTCTATCTGTCTATCTATCTTTCTCTAAATATTTATTTATTTTATTATTATTATTCTACTTTATTGTAATTCTAAATCGTTGACAAGGTATTTTTATTGTTGCTTTGTATTGTATTCAGATTACATATTCTCTCTCTCTCTCTCTCTCTCTCTCTCTCTCTCTCTCTCTCTCTCTCTCTCTCTCTCTCTCTCTCTCTCTCTCTCTCTCTCTCTCTCTCTCTCTCTCTCTCTCTCTCTCTCTCTCTCTCTCTCTCTCTCTCTCTCTCTCTCTCTCTCTCTCTCTCTCTCTCTCTCTCTCTCTCATCATGTTTTCCCATCTACCTCTTCCCCTCATTTCTCTCCTTCCCTACATTTCTATTTCCAGCTCTCCTCGACCCCTTCCTCTCTTTCCTCTTCTCCTCCATTCGTCCTTCCCTTCCTCCCTCCCTTCCTCCCTTCGTCCCTTCCTTCCTTGCCTCCCTTGCCTCCCCTACCTATAAATTTGCATATACCAACCTCATAAGGGAAATACTGTTGAATTTTGCTCTCTCTCTCTCTCTCTCTCTCTCTCTCTCTCTCTCTCTCTCTCTCTCTCTCTCTCTCTCTCTCTCTCTCTCTCTCTCTCTCTCTCTCTCTCTCTCTCTCTCTCAGGTACGTTTTTCTCTATCTCTTTCTCTCTTGCAGGTGTGACGAGGTGACGCCAAGGTGATTAATAGGGGTGAGTACCTGCTTGTTTGTTGGTTTGTTTGTTTGTGTTTGTGTTTGTGCGTGTGTTTGTGTCATATGAACATTTCGTAACTCCTCACCTTTGCTGTCCCGTTTTATTTTTTATTTACTCTTTCTTTTTTTTTGGTTGGTTGGTGCACTTTTTTTTTTTTTTTTTTTTAGTCTGGTGTATTTTAATGTGCTTGCCAAAAAAACACACGAAGAAGAAAATAATGACATGTTTTTATTATTATATGGGGAAGGTTTGTTTTAATGTTCGTGTGTATGTGTGTGTCTGTGTGTGTGTGTGTGTGTGTGTGTGTGTGTGTGTGTGTGTGTGTGTGTGTGTACTATTTAGCAAAATGTTTCCTTACGTTATTTTTTTTATTTTCTCTGTTTTTTTTTAGAAAGTACAGAATTATATGATTTTTTTTTTAGCTTTGTAACAGTTATGAATGCAGGAAAGGAGAGAGAGAGAGAGAGAAAACAAACAACTAGTGGGAGAGAGATAGGAAAGAAAGAGGAAAAGATTATCTAAAAAAGTAAAGAGAGAGAGAGACAGGGAGAGAGAGAGAAAAAAGATAAAAGAAGAAATATTAGGAGAGAGAGAAAGGAACGAAAGAGAGAAACAAGAGGAAACAGGAAAACCAAATAAAAAAAAGAAAATTGAAAATAAGAAAAAAAAACAAGAGAGAGAGAGAGAGAGAGAGAGAGAGAGCAGGTGAGACATTTTTCAGCGCAGGTATGTAAGGAATTCTAATCACAGTAATATCCGTTTGGAATTGGCACAGGAATTCCTACCCAGCAGTGGCTACCTTTTTTTTTTCCTTCTTTTTTTTTCTTTCCTTTGTTAGCCCTTTATTTTCTACTGGTGTTTTTTTTCCTTTCTTTTTTCTTTTCATTGCCTTCCCTTTTTTTCCCTTCTTTTATTTGTACTTTTGCTTTGATTTATCGGCTGTTTTAGTAGTTGTAATTGTTGTTGTTGTAGTGATAGTGGTAGTATCAGTAGTAGTAGTAGTAGTAGTAGTAGTAATAGTAGTGGTTGTATTATTATTATTATTATTATTATTATTATTATTATTATTATTATTATTATTATTATTATTATTAGTAGTAGTAGTAGTAGTAGTAGTAGCAGTAGTAGTAGTAGTAGTTCTTTAATCTCCCTTCCATTTGTTATTGTTGTTATTGTTATTTAGAAGAAAAAAATATATGAAACGAAAGAAACAACGATAACAACAAGAAAACTAAAGCAGAAAACATCAAAAAAAGACCAAACAGAGAGAGAGAGAGAGAGAGATGGAGATAAAAAAACACAAGTGAGTCATGGAGTTTGTGATTCATTGAGCGAGTTCTTGAAGATAATGTCCAGCGGAGTAATGATGAGACGAGGGCTGATGATGATGATGATGATGATGATTTATTTTGTCTGTCTGTCTGTTTTATTTTTTGCCTGTCGGTCTGTGTTTCTGTCCTGTTTTTAGTGTGGGTTAGTTTTGTTTTGTTTTTCTCTGTCTTGTTTGTTTTTTTATCTGTTGTTTTGTTCGTGTCTCTTGTTTGTTTTTTCCTGTGTTTGTCTGTCTTAAATTTTGTCTGTCTGTCTCAGTCTCGTTTTTTGTCCGTGTTTGTCTGTCTTGTATTTTGATTTTCTCTTTCGTGTTTTTTCTTCCTGTTTTTTTTTCTATTTTTCTCTGTATTTCTGACGGTTTTTTTTTGTGTGTGTATTTTGCTTTCTGCCTATGTCTGTTTGTGCCTTGTTTTTTTCGTTATTTGTCTTTGTGTCTGTCTGTCTGTCTGGGTTATCTGTCTAGTTTTGGTCTGCGTGTCTGTCTATTTCTTTGTTTGGCTGTCTGTCTGTCTGGATTTTGCTCTTTTGTTGGTGTGTGTGTGTGTGTGTGTGTGTGTGTGTGTGTGTGTGTGTGTGTGTGTGTGTGTGTGTGTGTGTGTGTGTGTGTGTGTTGTTATCTTGTCTCGTGTCTCTCTTTGTGTCTGTCTTTCTTTTTATTACGAGTTTTAGTATTTTGGGAAAGTGAGAGAGGTTGAGAGTGAGAGTGGAGGATGCTGGGAGTGCGTTAGAGGGGAATGGAGGAGAGAGAAAAGGAAGGGAAAGAAAAAGTGGAAGGATGGGATGAAATTATAAGGGTAAGGAGACAGAGACAGATAAACAGAAAAGCAAACAGATAAACAAACAGACAAACCAGGCGAACAGACACCCACCGAGACACAAACAGACAAACAGAATGGCAAACAGAATGGCAAACAGACAAACAGACAGACGAACCAGACAAGCAGACAATCACCAAAACAAACACAACACACATCGAAACCACAAAACACTCACAGAACAGCCACACACACACACACACACACACACACACACACACACACACACACACGAGATGAAAAAAAAGATAAAAAAAGTAAAAAAAGATCATGATAGAAGAGAAAGGGAATAGATAAGAGGAGGTGAGCGGGTGACATTAATAGCCAATACTTCAACGTTTCTCTTTACCTGTGAGTGACCGGACACCTGAATCATCATCGAGTGGAGGCGGACAGGTAAACTCTTGCTACCTGGCCGCTGATTACACACACACACACACACACACACGCACACACACACACACACACACACACACACACACACACACACACACACACACACACACACACACACACACACACACACACACACACACACACACACACACACACACACACACACACACACACACACACACACACACACACACACACACACACACACACACACACACACACACACACACACACACACACACACACACACACCTGGATTTTAGGTTGCGAAGTGATGTTGCTATGACGCTGTTTTTTTTGTGCTTTTTTTTTTTGTTTTGTTTTTCCTATTTCCCTTTACCTTCTTTATTTTATTCCTATTTTACTATTATTTGTTTTTTTTTACCTTTTTTAATTGTACCTTTTTTTTATTTTAGGTTGATTTTTTTTTGCTATTACTGTTTTTTTTTTGTTTTCTATTATTGTTTTCCTCTTACATTGGTCTTCTTTATCTTCTTTGTTTTTCTTCCTTATTTTCTCTTCATTTTCTTTGTTTATTATTTTCTTCTGTATTTATATTTTCTCCACTTATTTTCTTCTTTATTTTCTACTTTTTCTTCTTTGTTTTCTTTATCCTCTTTATTTTTTCTTTATTTTCTCTTCATTTTCTGTATTTTTTATTTTCCTCTCTATCTTTTCTTCATTTTCTTTCTTTCTTCCTCTTCCACTTGTCTTCTTTATCTACATTTACTTAATTGTCTTTCCTAGTTTCTTTTCCTACTTTTTCTTCTTTATTTATCTCTTCATTTTCTTTATTTCCTCTATTTTCTCCTTTATCTTATCTTTACTTTGTTTCTTCTTTATCATTTTTCAACTTTTTCTTCTTCGTATTTTTCTCTCTTAGGTTGTGAAGTGGTTTTGCTATTGCGTTGTTGTTTTATATTGTTTTGTTTTTTTCCTTGTTCTCGCTTTATGGCTCAGTATCTTCCTTTTTCTTCTGTTTCATATATAATTTTCTTTCGTGTTCTCTCGCTATCATCACTCATATTCTTCCTCTTATTGTTTTTCTTTTTCTCATCTTTCTCTCGCAGTCATTTCCCTCATATTTTCCTTTTCATATATTTCTTCTTTCGTTTTCTCAGGGTATTTTTGTTCTTTTTATTTTCCCTGGTTCCTGTTTTATACTTTTCCTCCTTTTCTCTCTCGCTATGTTGGGCTTTCGTGTCTGTTTTCTATCTCTTCTTTTTCTTATTTTTTCTTTTCTCTCTCCCTCTTTTGTCTCATATATTCCCCTCGTTTACTTTTTTTTCTCTTTTCCTATGTTTGGCTTTCATATGTTTTCTATCTTTTCTTTTTCTTTCGTTTTCTCTCGCTTTCTTTTGTCTCATTAATTCCCTTCGTTTACTTTTTTTCATGCTATTCTCTCTCTCTCTCTCTCTCTCTCTCTCTCTCTCTCTCTCTCTCTCTCTCTCTCTCTCTCTCTCTCTCTCTCTCTCTCTCTCTCTCTCTCTCTCTCTATGTTTTTTTTGTCTTCCGTTCTTCCGTTTTCTTTTCCTTTTTTTCTTTCTTCTGTATCTTTTCTTAATTTTCTATACTTTTTATTTTTCTACTTTTTCTTCGTCGTATTTTCGTTTCTTTGATATATTTTTTGTTCTTCTCGTGTTCTCTCTCTATCATCACTCTCCTTTGTTTTTTTCCTGCTCTTTCGTTTTCTCTCCTTTGTCTCATATTTTGCCTTCTCAATATTGTTTTTTTGTTTCTTTAATATATTTTCTTTCTTTCTCGTGTTCTTTTCCCATTATCACTCTTATATTTCCCGTTGTTTTTTTTTTTCTTTTCTCTCGTTTTCTCTTCATACTCTCATATTTTGCTTTCTCTATATCGTTTTCTGTTTCTTTAATATATTTTCTTTCTTTATTTTCTCCATTTTTTTTATTTACTATTTTCTTCTGTATTTATCTTTTCTTCACTTATTTTTATTTCCTTCCTTTTCTTCTTTGTTCTCTTTATTCTCTCTATTTTCTTCTTTATTTTCTCTTCATATTCTTTGTTTATCATTTTCTTCTTTTCTTCTTTATATTTCCCTTGTTTTTTTTCCTTTTCTCTCGTTTTCTCTCTCAGTCTTTGGTGTCATATATTTTACCTTCTTCTTTAATATTGTTTTCTGTTTCTTTTATATATTTTCTTTCTTTCTCGTTTTCTCTTTTTATCATCACTTATATTTCCCTTGTTTTTCCTCTTATCTCGTTTTCTCTCCTTGCTCTCATATTTTGCCTTCTATATTGTTTTCTGTTTCTTTAATATATTTTCTTTCTTTCTAGTTTTCTCTTTTTATCATCACTCTTATTCCCTCTTATTTTGTTTTCCCTTTCTCTCGTTTTCTCTCCTTATTCTCTTGTTTTGCTTTCTCTATATTGTTTTCTGTCTCTTTCATTTATTTTCTTTCTTTCTCGTGTTCTTTGTCCATCATCACTCATATATTCCCCCTTATTTTCTTCCCCTTTTCTCTCGTTCATATATTCTACCTTCTTCTCTATATTGTTTTCTGTCTCTCTTTCGCTCCCTCTCCGGCTCCATATTTCCTCCCTGCATGCATCGTGCCGGTATCCATTAATATTCCCCCGCCACACAAGCGTTCCACCGCGCCGCCAAGCAGGTAGTTTTCTCGCAGTCAATCAATTCATCTTACCTGTCCGCATTATTTATTGCCGGAGACAGACGGACGGACGGACGCGTAGACAGATCAGGATATAGATGGGCAGATAGACGGATCCAGATTTATATGCAGATAGACAGATACAGAAGCAGATAGATAGGTAGATAGACAGTTAGGTATTCGGGTGGACAGACAGGGAGGTAGACACAGAGTTAGACAGAAGGGCGCAGAGACAGGAAAACAGATGAAGAAACGGTAGGTAGACAGATAGACAGAAGGATATAGAGACAGACAGACAGGCAGTAAAGAAACAGAAACAGACAGTGACAGGTAAACAGACAAGTTGACAGCCATCCCTATAGATACAGACAGACACATATGAGGAAATAGAAAGGCACAGAGACAGACAAACAGATAAGCACAGACAATTGACAGACAGATGAAACAACAGACATAGAGACAGAGAGAAAGACAGACAGAAGACAGAGACATTCACAGACATACAACAGCACACAGACAGACAGACTAGCTAGCAAATATGGCAACAGACACTTATACAGACAAACTTAGACAGATAGAGAGACACACACACACACACACACACACACACACACACACACACACACACACACACACACACACACACACACACACACATAAAAGTAGACGAGAAGTTCAGGTGAGTCCCTTTCTCTACCATACCCTTCCCCTCTCCTTCCCCTCCCTCTCCCCCTTCCCCCCCCCAAAGCACACCTGCAAAGCCTCAAGGTGGGCCGAACACCTGTGCCTGACGATCCTTACCTGCCGCCACGTACAAGCAGGTAAATTTTTGACTCATATTTATTTTTATATTTGTGTATTGCTCACTCTTCTACCTGTACAAGTGTTGAGGTAGTTCCCTTGCAAGTGTTTCTCGTCTCCAAGGTTATGATACGTGAAGGAAATGAAGGGAAAGGAACAGAAAGGATGAGGGAAAAGGAGGGAAAGGAGAGAAGAGAGGGAAGGAAAGGGAGGGAAGTAAAGGCAAGGTAGGGAAGAGAGGGAAAGTGAGGTGAGAAGAGGGATGATAAAACGGAGGAAACCAAAGAGAGAAGGAGAGAAGAAAGGGAAAGTGAGGGAGGGAAAGTAAAGGACCAGGATATGAAGGAACTGGAGGGAACGGAAGAGAGGGAAAGTAAGGGCGAGAACAAAGCGGTGGGGACACAGAAAGGGAGAGAAGAAAAGGGAAGGGAGGGGAGGAAAGAGAGAAGGGAAAGGTTGAAAATGGTGGAAAAGAAGGGGGGGGGGGAAAGAGAGGAGGAAACGGAAGAAGTAGGAAGACAAGGGAGGTAAAGGAAGTGGGGAGGAAACAGAGGGAAAGTAAGGGCCGGAACAAAAGGGTGGGGAAGCAGAAAGGGAGATAGGAAAGGGGAAGGGAGGAGAGCAAAGAGAGAAGGGAAAGGTTGAGAAGGGTGGAAAAGGGAGAGAAGAAAAGAGAGGAGGAAACGGGAGAGATAGGAAGACAAGAGAAGTAAAGAAAGTGGGGAGGAAAAAGAAAGAAAGGAAGGGCGGGAGCAAAACGGTGAGGACACAGAAAGGGAGAGAAGGAAAGGGGAAGGGAATGGAGAAAAGAGAGGATTGAGAAAGGTGGAAAAGGAAGGGAAGAAAAGAGAGGAGGGAACGGAAGAGATAGGAAGACAAAAGAGTGGGGAGGAAAAAAAGGGAAAGGAGGAAAAGAGTGAAATTAAGAAAAGAGCGTAAATAAGGTCGAAGAGTGGAAGGGGAGGTTAAGGAGAGGAGGAAAGGCGAGGAAATCACATACTTATCAAAAATTTAAACTCATTCTCGTAACAAAACTGAAATATCGTTGAAAAGATAAATAATACTAAAAAATAAACCATCTTCCCTTATAAACTTGCATTATGAACCCAAACTGAGCGAGTCACTAAGAACACACTCGTATAACAAAAAAATCAAACATAAAAAAATATATCGATCAAAAGAAAGGAAAAACATACACACAAACACCATCTTAACCCCCTTATTTACTCCTATTGTCTAAATCACAATCATACAAGACACAAATCGCTTAAGAGAACAAAACACACATGTCGCATAAAACAAAACAAAACACACACACAAACACCACCTAACCTCCTGACACACTACCAATATCTCAACACAGTAAACAAAACACACACTACCAATATCTCAACACAGTAAACAAAACACACATCGCATAAAACAAAACAAAACACACACTACCAATATCTCAACACATAAGAACATAAGAACATAAGAACGCAGGAGTCTGCAAGAGGCCGGTAGGCCTGTACGAGGCAGCTCCTTTGACCCTAAGCTCCCGTGTATCTAACCCCACCTAATATCGCTGTCCATGAATTTATCTAGTCCATTTTTGAATGTGACAATTGTATTGGCACTCACCACATGACTGCTAAGCCTATTCCACTCATCCACCACCCTATTAGTAAACCAATTTTTGCCTATGTCCCTGTTGAATCTGAATTTATCCAGTTTAAACCTGTTACTTCGTGTCCTACCCGGTTCTCTTACCAACAAAACCTTATGAATGTCTCCCTTATTAAAGCCCTTCATCCATTTATAAACCTCGATCATGTCTCCACGCACCCTTCGCCTTTCTAGAGAATGCAAGTTTAACTGTTTGAGTCTTTCCTCGTATGGCAAGTTTCTCAACCCCTGAATCATCTTAGTCATCCTCCTCTGCACCGATTCTAACATTTTGATATCCATTCTATAGTAGGGTGACCAGAACTGAACCGCATAGTCAAGATGAGGTCTAACTAATGCTAAATATAGTTTGAGGAAGACTTCGGGGCTTCTGTTGCTTACGCTCCTTGAAATAAATCCCAGTACCCTATTAGCTCGATTTCTAGCTTGAATGCATTGTGCCCTTGGACGGAGATCAGAGCTCACTAAGACCCCTAAATCCTCTCGCACCCAGACCTACTTATGAGAGTGTCATTTAAGCAATAGTTATGTGAGGGGTTGTTCCTACCTACACTCAGAATACTGCACTTCCCTACATTGAACTCCATCTGCCATTTATCCGCCCAGTCATATAATCTGTTGAGTTCACCTTGGAGAATACTAGCGTCCTGATCCGACTCAATTACTCTACCGATCTTGGTATCATCTGCAAATTTACTAACATCACTACTAATTCCTGTGTCTAAGTCATTGATATAAATAATAAACAAAAGTGGACCTAATACCGAACCTTGTGGGACCCCACTCGTAACACATCCCCAGTCAGATCTTTTACCATTGATTTGCACTCTTTGCTTCCTATTGCTAAGCCACGCCTTGACCCAGTTCAAAACTTTACCCTCTACTCCGTGAGCCTGTAATTTAAGCAACAGTCGTTGGTGAGGTACTTTGTCAAACGCTTTACTAAAATCAAGATAGATTACATCATAATTTTCATCTCTGTCAACCGCCTCAAATACTTTATTGTAGAAGGACAAGAGATTGGTGAGGCATGACCTACCTTTTGTGAACCCATGCTGCGAGTCGTGAATTAAGCTATGTTTCTCTAAATGCTCCTGAATGTTCCTGGCTCTTATGGACTCCAGCATCTTCCCTATAACCGATGGTAAGCTAATTGGGCGATAGTTTGAAGCAACTGACCTGTCCCCTTTTTAAAAATCGGCGTCACATTAGCTACTTTCCATAGGCTCGGCACATAGTTGGTATTTACCGACATCTTAAAGATGTCGGTTAGTGGGTCACTGATTATATCACCTAGCTCCTTTAATACCCTCGGAAATATCCCGTCAGGACCTGGCGACTTGTTCTTCTTAAGCTTATCTATCTCATCCTGAACTACTTGCCTGGTAATGATTATATCCCTCAATTTATCGCCATCCCCGCCCTCGTACACCTGAACTCTTTCCGGTATAGTCGTTCGATCCTCCTGTGTGAATACTGAAAGGAAGTAGTCGTTCAACAATGTGCTCATATTTTCGTAATTTTCTACTAGCTCCTGTGTTTGATTTCAGCGGTCCAATTTTCTCCCGTGTTTTTGTTCTATACATCTGAAAGAAGCCCTTAGGATTACTTTTCGCCTCAGTTGCTACTTTGATCTCATAGTTCTTTTTTGCTATCCTGGTGTTTTTCTTAACTAATCTAGATAGTTCGACGTACCGGCCCCTGAGATGTGTTTCCCCATTCTTTATTTTCTGATAAATTCCCTTCTTTAACCCAATCTCGTGTTTTAGTCCACGAGTCATCCACTTAGGATCATTGTTTTCTTTTCTAAGTGTTCGCTGTGGTATATGCTGTTCTTGCCCCTCTACTATTACTCTAACTAAATTATTGTAAGACATTTCTACCTGGTTCTCCTGGCTCTCCAATCCGCAGTTCTGGCCCTCATGAATCCCTAAATTATCCCAGTTTACCCCTTCAAGATATCTTCGAAGCCCCTCGTAGTTTGCTCTTCTAAAATCTGGCACTAACACTGGGTTTGGATCACGGGTTACCGCCCAGTCTAACCTAAAACGAACCGTTCTGTGATCACTATTTCCTAACTCTCCGCCCACCTCCAACTCACGTAGCAAGTTCCCATTATTGGTTAGGACTAAGTCTAATATGTTATCTCCTCTGGTAGGCTCAGTAACTACCTGCTTAAGGAAATTATCTTGTATAACTTCAAGAAAGTCCTCGGCTTCCAGGTCACCCACTAGATCTTCCCAGTCTATATTCCTATAATTAAAGTCCCCATTACGCAGACATTTCTACTCATACTGCCCCTGCCAATCTCCTGTAGTAATATACTCGTGTCCTGCCTGTTAAGGTTGGGTGGCCTGTATATAACTCCTAGAGTTAGTTTTTCTTTCCCTTTGTAAACGTCCACCCAAACTGATTCTGAATCCATGTTAGTTTTGACTGAGTTGTTAACTAAACATTTAAGTGAGTCTTTAACATATAGCGCAACTCCACCTCCCTTTCTGCCCCTTCTGTCTTTGTGAAACATCTGATAACCCGTTATTTCAAATTCTGACCTAAAATTTCTATTAGCAAAGTCTATCCATGTCTCAGTGATCGCTATTATGTCAAAATTTTCTGAACAAGCTTCACCCCTTAGTAAGTCTATCTTGTTTCTGAGGCTCCTGCTGTTAGTATAGAAGATTCTTAACCCGTCCTCTGTTACTCCTCTAGAATTACTTCTAAGCTGCCTGGTTATATTATGAGCTAGATGTCCCCTCCCATTACTCCTCCCATTACTCCTCCCCCCCTCGCCTATACTAAAAAATCCCTCAGGGTACCAAGTGCTCGCTCAAGGGAGTCTGAGAGAGCCTCAACACCCTTGAACGTCAAGTGTATCCCGTCACGGGCGTAGAGGGCGTCGTTGCCAAAGAAGAGGTCCCAATTGTCGACGAACAGCCACCCATTGCGCTCGCAGTGCTCAGCAAGTCTGCTGTTCACTGCTATCGCCCTGGACAGCCATCCATCGCCAACGCCCTCCTTGGCAGGACGCCACACTACTGGTGACCCACCAGCGTCACGTATCCTGCCTAACAATTCTCTAAAACGCCTGAGAAGGTCCTCGCTTGCACACGAGAAACGTCGTTTCCGCCACAGCTGAGAAAGACAATGGGGTTCGATCCTCGCTTGCCATACACGCCTCAATCCTGTCTGATATATGGCCCACCCCTGCCCCTGAAACACACCGTCCTGTTCTTATCCTTGGAGCAAAAATACCTGTCAACATAACGAACCTGACTATCACCAACAACAAGAACCCGACGGTCGGAAGGGGGCCAGGAGGGAGGGGTGGGGGGAGGGGAGAGCGGGAAGGGAGGAGGAGGGAGGAGAAGAAGAAGGAGAAAGGGAGAGAAATTTGAAGGGAGGAGGAGGAAGGAGGAGGAGAAAGGAGAGGGAGAGGGGTGGAGGAGGGAGGGACGAGGAGAGGGGGAGGAGGAGAAGGAGGAAAGGAGGCGGAGGACAAGGAGGAGAAAGAGGGAGAGGAGGAGGAGGAGGAGGGTGGGCAGGGAGAGGGGAGATGGGGGACGGAAGAGGAAGGCGAGGAGGAGGAGGAGGAGGAGGAGGAGGAGGAAGAGGAGGAAGAAGAGGAGAAGGGAGGGGAAGGGGAGATCGGAGATGGTCGAGGAGGAGGAGGAGGAGGATGGGAGGGGCTGCTGTGTGGTTGAAGACAATACTAGAGGGGAGGAGGACGAGGAAGAAGAGGAAGAGGAGGACGAGGAAGAAGAGGAAGAGGAAGGGGAGGAGGAGGAGGCGGGGCTTGTTGCTGCTGCACTAACCAGTAAGTGTACCTGGGCGGCGAGAGTCGTAACCCTATTCTCTAACTCTATGATCCTCTGATCATCCTTCTGAGTCTTAACGCAGAACCTACAAACGTCCTTGGAAAGAAAGTACTGCTTGGCCATGCGAAGGCCACACCCAGAACAACGCTTGAGGGACGTCATGGTGAAGATATGGGCGAGGCAAGACAGTAAACAAAACACACATATCGCATTTTGTTTATTATTTATATCAATGACTTAGACACAGGAATTAGTAGTGATGTTAGTAAATTTGCAGATGATACCAAGATCGGTAGAGTAATTGAGTCGGATCAGGACGCTAGTATTCTCCAAGGTGAACTCAACAGATTATATGACTGGGCGGATAAATGGCAGATGGAGTTCAATGTAGGGAAGTGCAGTATTCTGAGTGTAGGTAGGAACAACCCCTCACATAACTATTGCTTAAATGACACTCTCATAAGTAGGTCTGGGTGCGAGAGGGATTTAGGGGTCTTAGTGAGGTCTGATCTCCGTCCAAGGGCACAATGCATTCAAGCTAGAAATCGAGCTAATAGGGTACTGGGATTTATTTCAAGGAGCGTAAGCAACAGAAGCCCCGAAGTCTTCCTCAAACTATATTTAGCATTAGTTAGACCTCATCTTGACTATGCGGTTCAGTTCTGGTCACCCTACTATAGAATGGATATCAAAGCAGAGGAGGATGACTAAGATGATTCAGGGGTTGAGAAACTTGCCATACGAGGAAAGACTCAAACAGTTAAACTTGCATTCTCTAGAAAGGCGAAGGGTGCGTGGAGACATGATCGAGGTTTATAAATGGATGAAGGGCTTTAATAAGGGAGACATTCATAAGGTTTTGTTGGTAAGAGAACCGGGTAGGACACGAAGTAACGGGTTTAAACTGGATAAATTCAGATTCAACAGGGACATAGGCAAAAATTGGTTTACTAACAGGGTGGTGGATGAGTGGAATAGGCTTAGCAGTCATGTGGTGAGTGCCAATACAATTGTCACATTCAAAAATGGACTAGATAAATTCATGGACAGCGATAATAGGTGGGGTTAGATACACGGGAGCTTAGGGTCAAAGGAGCTGCCTCGTACAGGCCTACCGGCCTCTTGCAGACTCCTGCGTTCTTATGTTCTTATGTTCTTATAAAACAAAACAAAACACACATACAAACAAGACCTAACCTCCTGACACACTACCAGTATCTCAACACAATAAACAAAACACACATATCGCATAAAACAAAACAAAACACACACACAAACACCACCTAACCTCCTGACACACTACTAATATCTCAACACAGTAAACAAAACACACACACAAACACCACCTAACCTCCTAACACACTACCAGTATCTCAAAACAATAAACAAAACACACATATCCCATAAAACAAAACAAAACACACACTACCAATATCTCAACACGATAAACAAAACACACATATCGCATAAAACAAAACGCACACATACAAACAACACCTAACCTGCTAACACGTTCCCAACGGTCCATATTATCAAACGTTTCTAGTAGTTCCCAGTATAACCATTCCCCAAGGCCACAGAGGAGATTAACCCGGTTTTTCATGGATGATTTACCAGCTCAGGACGCAGAAGTCGTTTAAAACTATCACTAGGATCACAAAGCAGTCCCGTAATTGACCCCTCTTTCGGCCACCTCTTCGGATTAATTACAGGAGCAGCGAGTAGCGAGCTTTTTATTTTATTATTGTTTCCTTTTTTGTGTGTGTGCCCTTGTGCTGTTTCCTTTGCTGTAAAAAAGAAAAAAAAAGAAAACCCCAGTACCTTCCACGTGAGGCTTTTCAAATAGGAAGACTGAGGTGCAGATACATTTAAGAATACTGGGTAATATCTCAACAGTATTTAATAAACTCAATTCCCACATCGCTAACGAAACAAAACATAGACAGCCAACACCTAAATGGCTAACTCACTTCCATTATCACTAGAGGAGATTAACCGAGTTTTCATGGGTGATTATACTGGCTAATATCTCAACAGTGTCTGATAAACTCAATTCCACATCGCTAAAACAAAACAAAACATACAGATAGCCAACACTTAACTGGCTAACTCACCGGGTTTTGATGGGTGATTATACTGGCTAATATCTCAACAGTATCTAATAAACTCAATTCCACACATCGCTAAAACAAAACAAAACATAGACAGCCAACACGTAACTGGCTAACTCACTTCCATTATCACTAGAGGAGATTAACCGGGTTTTGATGGGTGATTATACTGGCTAATATCTCACCCACATCGCTAAAACACAACAAAACATACAGACAGAGAACACCTAACTGGCTAACTCACTCCCA
Organism: Eriocheir sinensis; assembly: GCF_024679095.1. NCBI lineage: Eukaryota > Metazoa > Arthropoda > Malacostraca > Decapoda > Varunidae > Eriocheir > Eriocheir sinensis. Next base: position 7,336,263 of record NC_066538.1, read on the forward strand.
TTATATTATCAGTGGAGGAAATTAACCAAGTTTTCATGGGTAATATCTCAACAGTGTCTAAAAAACTCAATTCCCACATTGCTAAAACACAACAAAACATACAGACAGCCAACACCTAAGTGGCTCACTCACTCCCATTATCGCTCCCTACTTATCCAGGCGCTAAATTCATTCTCGCGGCAGAACGGGTGCATCGCTGGGCTAGATTATAGGGCCAAGAACCTGCTACATGCGCGGTTGAGAAGGATCGAACCGCTAACCACGAATACATGAATAGCCAAACGCCACTCCGTCACACATGGATGGAAAATAGAGGAGCTCACCTTGATATTACTCGTCAACGCAGAAACTGAGAAGATGTTGCTTACTTATGTGTTACGAAATGTTAATTGTTAGTTAATTGTATGTGAATGGGGAATAGCGAAGTCCACCTCTATAATGACCCGCGATTCTGCTAGTTAAGGAAGAAACTGGGAAGATGTTGTTTACTTATGTGTTACGAAATGTTAATGTAGCTAGTTGTATGTGAATGGAAAATAGCGAAGTCCACCTCCATATTGGCCTGTCAAGGAAGAAACTGGGAAGATCGTGTTTGCTTATATCATGAACATTTAATCGTCAGTCAGAACAAAAATAGAGTAGGATAGAATATAAATAGAATAGAAAGTAACAGAACAGAAAACAGTTACATCCTATACGCCCTCATGGTTATACAACTAAGAAACTTTAATAGATGTTTATTATTATTATTTTCCAGATACATATGGGTTCTTTTTTCTGTTATTTTCGTTTTTTTTCATTTATTGTGTTCTTTTTTTCTGTTAGTTTCATTTTTTTTACTTCATTTATTGCGTTCTTTGTTCTGTTAGTTTCATGTTTTTTTTACTTCATATTTTGCGTTCTTTTTTCCGTGATTATTCAACTAAGAAACTCTAATATATGTTTAGTTGTATAAATAAACTCTTAATCGCAAGTCCTCAGATTCGGATAGAAAAAGACTCAAGTACGTTTGTTGGCCGCTAAAATTGTGTTGTGCCACTACTAAAGTGTTAAATTTTGGTCACTTGTGTCTATATGGCCTGCAGATAATCTCCAATCACTCAAGAAAGGAACAAGAAATAGTTTAATACGCCTTCATTCACCGCCAAGACAGTGTTATGCCACAAATATGCTCTTAAAAAGCCGGTCACTCGTTTAAATGAACCGCTAACTGCCAGTCATTTGTATATTTCTCGTTAACCGCCAGTCACTCAAACAGGAATAAGAAATAAGTAAATGTGCCTTCGTTAACCGCCAAGACAGTGTTATGCCACAAATATACTCTCAAAAACCCGGTCACTCGTTTAAATGAACCGCTAACTGCCAGTCATTTGTATATTTCTCGTTAACCGCCAGTCACTCAAACAGGAATAAGAAATAAGTAAGTACGCCTTCGTTAACCGCCAAGACAGTTTTATGCCACAAATATACTCTCAAAAACCCGGTCACTCGTCTATATGGACAGTTGATCGCCATTCACTTATATACCATAAGTTAACCACCAGTCACTCAAACAGGAACAAGAAATAGTTAAGTACGCCTTCGTTAACCGCAAAGACAGTATTATGCCTAAAATATACTGTTAAAAAGCCGGTCACTTGCCTATATGGACAGTCAATTGCCAGTTACTTGTATATTCTAAGTTAACCGCCAGTCACTTAAACAACAAGAAATAGTTAAGTACGCCTTCGTTAACCGCAAAGACAGTATTATGCCTAAAATATACTGTTAAAAAGCCGGTCACTTGCCTATATGGACAGTCAATGGCCAGTTCTAAGTTAACCGCCAGTCACTTAAACAGGAACAAGAAATAGTTAAGTACGCCTTCGTTCGCCTCCAAGACAGTGTTATGCCACAAATGAGGGATTAGAAGTTAGAACAGAAGCAAGAAATAGCAAAACCCGCCTTCGTTTGCCGCCGAGACAGTGTTATGCCACAAATGAGGGATTAGAACTTAGAACAGCAGCAAGAAATAGCAAAATCCGCCTTCGTTCGCCTCCAAGACAGTGTTATGCCACAAATGAGGGATTAGAACTTAGAACAGCAGCAAGAAATAGCAAAACCCGCCTTCGTTTGCCGCCGAGACAGTGTTATGCCGCAAATGAGGGGTTGGAAGCGGCTCACAGTGACACGAGGAAATCTTTTCCCTGATACTGTAATTGAGAGGAACCACAAAATTACAGTGCTGAATCAAAGTGCTAAATTACGGTGTCAAATTAGGGCTGGATTAGTGCCGAATTATAGTGATTGAGAGGAACCGCTGAATTAATAGAGGTAATATTTTTTTTCTTCTTCTCTGTATCTCCGCTTTCTTTTCTTTGTGTGTGTGTGTGTGTGTGTGTGTGTGTGTGTGTGTGTGTGTGTGTGTGTGTGTGTGTGTGTTGACGCGTTTAATCCTTCACGGCGTATAGCGAAGCGCGTTGCTGTGTGTGTGTGTGTGTGTGTGTGTGTGTGTGTGTGTGTGTGTGTGTGTGTGTGTGTGTGTGTGTGTGTGTGTGTGTGTGTGTGTGTGTGTGTGTGTGTGTGTGTGTGTGTGTGTGAGATACCTGGCCGAACCTGAGTCTCAAAGATATTGCAGGAACGTACAGGTGTGCATTTCAATGATTTTTACCTGCCCGTCTACCTGTTTAGCGGCCACACTTTGCTAATTAGGGCACACGTGTAGCCCACCTTGTCAGCAGGTGTAGGATACTTAAGCGTGGGTGTATCAGTATCAAGGTGTATATAAGTCTATGTAGCAATATGTGATCTCTGCTGGATACATGTTTCCTCTTTATGATGGAAGACAGACGCTTACAAACGAACCATAAAAGAGAGATAAAAAAGAAAACTGTCTGCGTCATGTATCTGGAGTATGCGCGGAGGAGTGTATCAAGACATATCCGCATCTATCCACCCGAAACTGACCTCTGTTTTAGCCACTCTCCTCCACTTTTATCTCTTGTAGGAGCAGCGATTAGCGGTTTTTTTCTACGCTTTCTTTTTGTTGCCCTTGAGCTGCTTCCTTTGCTGTAAAAAAAAGGAAAAATAAAGCAATATATATAAGTGATCTCCGTGGTATAGACATGTTCTTTTTTTTTATGATGGGACACACGATTTGATGCGAGCTATATAGAAAAAGAAATTGCTCCTATACCAGTAAATATAAGGAAATAGATAAATAAAATATGCAACTAAATTCTATGTAGCAATGTGTTATCTCCGGCTACATCTTTTGTTTTTATGGTAGAAGAGACAGACCCACGAACGAGATATATAGAGGAAAGAAAAAAACGAAATTGCTCGCTACTTGTTGGTCCGTGTTTTTTTGTACCATCAAAATATTTCTATAATACGAGAAGTTGAAAATGATGAAAAAAGGTGAGGATGAAGGTGATGGTGACGATGGTGATGATGATGATGAAATGAGGTTGATGGTGGTGATGATGGTGATGAAATGAGGTTGATGGTGATGATGATGGTGATGATGATGATGAAATGAGGTTGATGGCGATGATGATGGTGATGATGATGATGAAATTAGGGTGATGGTGATAATGATGGGAATGAAGTAAGGTTGATGGTGATGATGATGGTGATGATGATGATGAAATGAGGCTGATGGTGGTGATGATGGTGATGAAATGAGGTTGATGGCGATGATGATGGTGATGATGATGATGAAATTAGGGTGATGGTGATAATGATGGGGATGAAGTAAGGTTGATGGTGATGATGATGGTGATGAAATGAGGCTGATGGTAAAATGAAAGTGGTGTTAAGATTGACGTTCATGTTTTTTTTTTACCTGGTCTAAAAATACCTGAGTTGACACCTCTGACACACTACCTGGCGACTAATTAGGCGTGTTCAAGGTGTACAGACACACACACACACACACACACACGTGCATCCCCCCCCCCCCCACACACACACACACGACCCCCCCAACATCCCTATCCACCCCGACCTAACACATGCATATCCCCCCCCCACACACACACACACGCCCCGCCTCCCAAACATCCCCATCCACCCCTTCCCCCCCCCCCCCCCCACACACACACACTTTCGCCACTCACGCACCTTGCCACACCTGCCCACCTTGTCATTCGCTGCGCCACCCTCACCTCACACCAAAAATTACCAAATAAGGGAGACTGAAAAGACGCCTAAAAAATGTTATGATAAATATAGGCGAAAGTGATTCCTAAATTGGTATGATTTAGAGAAAGAGAAAGTATTATTGCTCCTGAAATGTTGTTGTTGTTAGTGAAAATATATAAATAGAAGTCTTATCTTGTTTCTCTTCAAAAGGAGAATTGAAAAAAAGTGCAACAGGAGATATTGGTGGGAAATATTAAGTGTGATTATCCGGTCTGAAAAAAAAAGGTATATTAAAAATAACTCTATTAGGATGTGACTGAGAAATTGAAGAAAAATACAGTTGTCACAGAAAAAATTGGAAATAACATCAAGAAACAAAAAAACAATTAAGACAATAAAATAATAGGGCGACTTGAAAATACAATAAAAAAAAAGATAACCAAATACAAATAAATGCAAAAAAAAGGTAAAAAACCAAGCAATTCAATTAGATCAAAACAACACGAAAATAACATAAGAAAAAATAACATTTGACCTGTCATGTTTTATATTCCTCTTTGGCTTAAAACTGCTCGATTATCATAATGCAGCGCTCTCTCTCTCTCTCTCTCTCTCTCTCTCTCTCTCTCTCTCTCTCTCTCTCACCCCACGTATAAATCTACATCGCTGTTTGTCGTGTTTGTTTGTCTGTTCGTCTGTTTATCGGGTTGCGGTCAAGATGTCGTGTCGATGTTTTGTCTCCCTCGCCAAACACAGGTGATAAGAGTGGCCGGGCCTGCATAATGGCGCCTCGCTGTTTGAGGCCTAAAGGGCTTAAAAGTGGGACCGAATCGGGTTGGTAAAAGTGAGGCTGAGGGGCATATTTTTCTCTGCTGATCCTACGGTTAAGTTGCGCGTGGCCTCAGTGCTGATCTCCGTTTGAATCGTGTGGAATATCGTGCTTGTAAGTTGCAGTAGAAAGCAGATTTTTTTTTTTTTTTTACAACAAAAGAGACAGCTCAAGGGCACACAAAAAAAGGAAAAAAAAAAAAAAAGCCCGCTACTCGCTGCTCCCAAAAAGAATCCAAAGAGGTGGCCGAGATGAATCGTGAATGAATCGTGTTGCCAAAGGTGTAGGAGATTGGGGGCGAACCGTCAGAATCTTGTGTCCTATAAATGGCTTGTATGTTGCATTAAGAAAGAACATTAAAAAATCTTATATCCTAAAAAAATCTTGTATGTATGTTGCATTAGAAAAGAGACATTCATAAACCGAATTTCCTATAAACGACTTCTATGTCCCACTAAAAAAAGGGGCATTTAAGGTACGCGTGGCCTCAGTGCTCCTCTCCGTTTGAATCGTGTTGAATATCGTCCTTGTGTGTTGCAATAGAGAGCAGACGTTTAGGCCATGTGGCAGTGGCTGATGAATCGTGTTGCCAAAGGTGTAGGTGACTGGGAGCGAACCGTCAGAATCTTGTGTCCTATAAATGGCTTGTATATTGCATTAAGAAAGAGCATTAAAAATCGTATGTCCTAAAAATATCTTGTATGTATGTTGCATTAGAAAAAGATACATTCATAAACCGATTTTTCTATAAACGACTTCTATGTTCCACTAAAAAAAGGGCATTTAAAAACCGTATATCCGAAAAGGGGCCTGTGTGGTACATCAGAAAAGGGACATTTAAATACCGTATGTCCTATAATAGTCTTGTATGTTGTAGTAAAAGAGGACATTTAAACCGTAACCGTAATTCTCATAAAAGGTTTCTATGTTGCATGAAAGAGGGAGAATTAGAAACCGTACTTACTATAAACGGCGTGCGTGATCCAGTAAGAAGGGGACATTCCAAAAAGTAATCCCTTATTCTGTTTCGTTGTTAGCATGTTGCATTAAAAAGAGGAGATATAAAACCCGTATTTCCTATAAAAGGCTTGTATGATAACCAGCACTACGAACTTCCCCTCACGAACCACCCCCAAACGAAATGACCCTCCTCTCCTCCCCAACCATCCCTAGTCAAGCCAACCTTCTTCCCCAACCAAGCTACCAACCATCCCCGTCACATTTTTTTGTACATCTTTTTGGTGCTCTTGAGCGGATGTAAAAAAAAAAAAAAGAAATCATGTGTACCCACCCCACTCCCTATCTCCTCCCCAACCAATTGAATCTCACTCCCCACCATCCCCTGCCGGCTCCCCCTCCCTCCTAAGCCAACTGAACCTTCCTCACCCCACCCCCCATCTCTTCCTCAAGCCTTATGAACCCCTCCCCTCTCCCCAACCATCCCCTGCCAGCTCCCCCTTCTCTCCAGCGAACTGATCCCCTCTCCCCCCACTCCCCATCTCTCCCTCAAGCCATATGAACCACTACTCTCTCCCCAACCATCCCAAGCAAAGTGGCACTCCCCTCCCCAACTATCCCCACTCACGTGACCTCTCCCCTTGAGCAATAAATAAGGTTAATGATAATGAGCCTTGCCAAATACAGTGAAACGCGGCGAAGCACCCCCCTCCCACACACACCCCGACATCCCCTCCCCCCCAGCTCCCCACCCTCCACCTCCTTCAGTCACCCCCTCCAGGCAGCCATAAAGAAAAGAAAACGAGAAACAACTGAAAAAGACCTCAAATTTTCGTTTTCTCTCTCTCTCTCTCTCTCTCTCTCTCTCTCTTTTCGTCCAGTCCGCCTGTCGAAAATGTATGAAGGCTTGATGTGATTCCCAGTGGTTGATGTTGATGGTTGTGGTGGTGGTGGTGGTGGTGACAGTGATGAAGAAGATAATAGTGATGATGGGAATGAAGATGAGCATGACAAGATGATGATGATAATGATATGGAAGAAGACAAGATGATGGTGATGATGACGGTAATGATGATGAATAAGACAAGATGATGATGATAATGATGCTGAAGAAGACAAGATGATGGTGATGATGACGGTAATGATGATGTAGACAAGATGATGATGGCAGTGATGATGATGAAGACAAGATGATGATGATGATGAAGAAGAAGAAGAAGAAGAAAAAGAAAAAGAAAAAGAAAAAGAAAAAGAAGAAGAAAATATGAAAAAAATATAATAGACACTAAAGGAAAACAAACATACATCGTTTCGGCAATACAGGTGTAAAATTGAAAAGAAAGAGGTTGGTAAGATAAGAGAAAGAACAAAAAACAAAGCAAATAACTACGGAAATGTAAACCAAGGAAAAAGATTAAAGGAAAGTTTTTTGATGTAAAGAAAAATAATAGAAAAGTAGAACCTGGGAAAGGGATAAAGGAAAAAATAAATAAACCAAAGAAAAAGCTTAAAAGGAAAAGAGAGAGATAGATCCAGGTGAAAAATTAACTGGAGAGAGAGAGAGAGAGAGAGAGAGAGAGAGAGAGAGAGAGAGAGAGAGAGAGAGAGAGAGAGAGAGAGAGAGAGAGAGAGAGAGAGAGAGAGAGAGAGAGAGAGAGAGAGAGAGAAGTAAACAGGTACTAGGGAAGATGAGGAAAGGAAACAAACAAGCAAAACAAAAAAAGAAATAAAGAAAAAACAAAGATCAAGATTAAAGGGAAAGGTTTCTAGCGGTGCAGGTGATAAATTACCTGTAGATAGAGAGAGAGGAGAAAACAAGTACACAGACAGGTGAGGGGGCAGGGGGAGCAGGGGGCAGGGGGGGCAGGGGGGCGATTGGCCTCAAGCAGCCACGGGTCACTGTTTCATGTCGAAGGAAATGACGTGAAGGGAAAATTACCTGCTGAAAGGGGGAAGGGGGAGGGGAGAGGGGAAGGGGGCTTGTGGCGTGGGGAGAGGTGGGGGAAGGGGAGTGCTTGTATGAGGGGAGAGGTGGGGGGAAGGGGAGTGCTTGTGGCGTGGGGAGAGGTGGGGGGAAGGGGAGTGCTTGTGGCGAGGGGAGAGGTGGGGGGAAGGGAGTGCTTGTGGCGAGGGGAGGTGGGGGAAGGGGAGTGCTTGTGAGGGGAGAGGTGGGGAAAGGGGAGTGCTTGTGGCGTGGGGAGAGGTGGGGGAAGGGGTGCTTGTGGCGGGGAGAGGGGGGTGGAAGGGGAGTGCTTGTGGCGTGGGGAGAGGTGGGGGAAGGAGTGCTTGTGGCGAGGGGAGAGGTGGGGGGAAGGGAGTGCTTGTGGCGAGGGGAGAGGTGGAGGGATGGGAGGGCTTGTGGCAGGGAGGTGGGGGAAGGGGAGAGGTGGGGGGAAGGGGAGTGCTTGTGGCGAGGGGAGAGGTGGGGGGAAGGGGAGTGCTTGTGGCGAGGGGAGAGGTGGGGGGAAGGGGAGTGCTTGTGGCGAGGGGAGAGGTGGAGGGATGGGAGGGCTTGTGGCGAGGGGAGAGGTGGGGGAAGGAGTGCTTGTGGCGAGGGGAGAGGTGGGGGGAAGGGGAGTGCTTGTGGCGAGGGGAGAGGTGGGGGGAAGGGGAGTGCTTGTGGCGAGGGGAGAGGTGGGGGGAAGGAGGGGCTTGTGGTGATGGGGGAAGGAGAGGAAAGGGAGGTGCTTGTGGTGATGGGGAGGGGAGGAAAGGGAGTGCTTGTGGTGATGGGGGAGGGGAGGAAAGGGGGGTGTTTGGGGAGAAGGGGGTAAGGAAGGGGAGATATATTTACCTGTATTGTTGGATTGTTTTTTCTTTTACCTGTCTGTCTGTCTGTGTTTGTGGTGGAGCGGGGTGACGGATTTCTCTCGTTTGGTTGATATTTCTATTATTCATTTCCTTTTTTTTTGCTTTCTTCATTATTTTGTAGTTTTTACCTTTTTTTGTTTTTTTTTTTGTTTTTGTGTGTTATTACTTTTATCTGTTTGTTTGTTTGTGTTTGTTTCGTTTGCCTCGTTTGTTTGTTTTGTTATTTTTTCTTGTTTTCCTTCTTCATTATTTTGTTGTTTTTTGTGTCTTCTGTGCGTTATTACTTTTATCTGTTTGTTTGTTTGTGTTTGTTTCGTTTGCCTCGTTTGTTTGTTTTGTTATTTTTTCTTGTTTTCCTTCTTCATTATTTTGTTGTGTTTTTACCTTTGTTGTTTTTTTGTCTTTTGTGTATTATTACTTTTATCTGTTTGTTTGTTTGTGTTTGGTTTGCCTCGTTTGTTTGTTTCGTTATTTTTTTCTTGTTTTTATTCTTTGTTTATTTATTTATTTTTTTTTTTTGCTTTCTTCATTATTTTGTTGTCTTACCTTTTTTTGTCTGTTGTATGTTATTACGTTTACCTGTCTGTTTGTTTATATTAGATTTACCTCGTTTGTTTGTTTTGCTATTTTTTTTTGTTTACTTAGTTTTTCTTTTCCTGACGTATTTGACGAATGGAATGACTTACCTTTTTTTCTTCTTTTCTTTCCTTACTTTATTTCTTTAGTTTTTCACACGATTAGTTTTATTTCACTTCAACTATATTTATACAAGTAGGCTGATTGCCCTTTCCTTGAAATCCAGTAGTTTTTATTGACACTCATGAACTCAGAATCGGAAAAGCTGTTAGACCAGTGGTTCTTAACCTTTTCAGAGGCGTCGAACCCTAACGAAAACCTCCGCACAGTAGGCGAACCCCTCGAGTATGAAGGAAAAAACCCCATAAAAAATGAAGAAAAATGGCTTTAAAATTCGAGTATACTTAGATAATACAAAAAATAAATCATTTTAATTAATACAAAAATGAAAGAAAAACTGGCTTAAAATTCATTTGCAAAACTGCAGTGTGTTCCGGAGAACTTTCGCCGAACCCCTGATACTGCAGTGCTCACCGGACCCACGTTAAGAACCACTGTGTTAGACCATACGGCGACATCCGCATTTTTTCAGCTGGCATGGGTGTCCCTCACAATTTATCGGCCTAGCAAAAAAAATGAAGTTATGATACCTCGAGAGGAAAGGGCGGGCAGACACAGGGAAGGGGAACACAAACAGAGGAAAGGAATGGCAATGGGAATGGAGGGCTGGCAAAGGGAAGGGTGGGAAGGCAGAGGAAAGGGAGTACGGAGGAAAGGGAGAACAAACAGAGGAAAGGGAGACCAAACAGAGGAAAGGGAGACCAAACAGAGGAAAGGGAGACCAAACAGAGGAAAGGGAGACCAAACAGAGGAAAGGGAGGACAGAAAGAGGGAAATGAGAACGGAGAAAAGGGAGAACATACAGAGAAAGGGAGACCAAACAGAGGAAAGGGATGACAAAAAGAGGGAAATGAGAACGGAGAAAAGGGAGACCAAACAGAGGAAAGGGAGGACAGAAAGAGGGAAATGAGAACGGAGAAAAGGGAGAACAAACAGAGGAAAGGGAGGACAGAAAGAGGGAAATGAGAACGAAGAAAAGGGAGACCAAACAGAGGAAAGGGAGGACAGAAAGAGGGAAATGAGAACGGAGAAAAGGGAGAACAAACAGAGAAAAGGGAGACCAGGCAGAAGGAGAGGAGGGCAGGTGGAGGAAGGAGAGGACAGGGCAAAGGGCGGGAAGGCAGGATAAAGGAGTGGACCGGCGCACCCTCTGTCACCTCCTAAAGGGCCGCGGATCACCGTGATGGATGGCTAAAAAAAGTGATTGGGGAGGGGAGGAAGGGGAGTGCTTGTGGCGAGGGGAGAGGTGGGGGGAAGGAAGGGCTTGTGGAGATGGGGGTGGGGAGGGATGGGGGGTTTGGGGGTCACTTTTGGATTTGGACGCTGATAATGATGATGATGACATTGTTAAGATGAATTTTGTTTGGTTGTTTTTATGATTTTTTTCTTTGTTATTGTATGTAAAAGAGCAACGCAAAACGGTGGATACAAATTTTGCTCTTTACGGAAAATGTTGATGAATGTGATACTTTTTTTATTTTATTTTTTTTGCTGTTATGATTTACCGATTTATTTTTTGTTATATCTCCAAACAATAAAATCAAATTCCCAGTACAAATTCTAATCACTTTTGCCTTTATTTTTTTTTTCTTTAATCTGTTTACACTTTTACAGATAATACTAAATATGATTGTGAATGTGATGATACTTTTTGTTTATTTATTTTGCTGTTGTAATTTAACGATTTTTTTTTGTTATATGTCCAAACAACAAAATCGAATGTCCAGTACAAATTCTATTCACTTTTGCCATTATTTTTTTCTTTAATCTATTTACACTTGTACAGAAAATAGTGAATATGATGTGTTTTGATCTTTTTTAATTTACCGAGTATATATTTTTTTTTATCTATTGAAGCAAAATATGACTCTCAATACAAATTTCATTCTAATGTCTTTTGTTATGTTTGTTTATTCTTGTATTGTTTGATTATTGTTCTTGTTTTTTTACGGGTATGTTTTTTTGGGTAATATTCAAAGTAAATTTAATAAAACGAAATAAAACTCAGATAAACAACGAAAACAACAAACGACGAAATCAAATATATAATACAAACTCTTTTTTATATCTTTTATTTAACCTCTTCAATTTGTTTACGTTTGAGGACTATGATGTGTATTTTCCGTCCACATTTTTTCCTGTAATACATAAAGTTGAAGTAGAACAAACAATCAAACTCAACCAGACGGCGAAAACAACGAACGAATCAATCAAACTCTATTCTTTTTCTTGTCTTTTTTTCCTCTTCATTTTGTTTACGTTTATGGACTATGATGTATATTTCCGTCCACATTTTTTCCAGTAATACATAAAGCTGAAGTAAAACAAACAATTAAACTCTATTCTTTTTCGTCTGTCTTTTTTTCCTCTTTATTTGTTTACGTTTGAGGACTATGATGTATATTTTCCGTCCACATTTTCTCCTGTAATACATAAAGTTAAAGTAGAACAAACAATCAAACTCAACCAGACGGCGAAAACAACGAACGACAAAATCAGACAAGTCATAATATCAACTCTATTATTTTACGTCTGTCTTTTTTCCTCTTCATTTGTTTACGTTCTAACACTGAATACTCCGCCTCGTTAGTCTCGGTCCAGGTAGGTGAGCGAGCCTAAAAACACCTGTCCGGTAATTAGCAGCTTCATGTCATATTCTCTTTTATCCGTCCACTCATCGCCAAGTGTTTTAAATTAGAGATAAGAGCTACCTCACTTTTTATACGCGCTCTCGTATGTAAATGTCAAAATTACCACCTAATCAGAAAGTCAGACGCTCTCTCTCTCTCTCTCTCTCTCTCTCTCTCTCTCTCTCTCTCTCTCTCTCTCTCTCTCTCTCTCTCCCACACCCACAGCTACACATCAGATCTCCGGAGACTTCTAAAATCACACGAAAATTGCTTCCTCCCTGCTTCCAGACTTAACATAATCACGCGGCTAATGATGGTAATTGAGCGGGCGGCCAATTAAGGTCTTCAGCGGTGAGAGGTGGGGGCGGCGGGGCGTTCAACAGGTGTGTGTGTGGGGGGGATGTGGCAGGTGTGGGGGTGCAGGTGGGGAGGTGAGGAAGGTATGAGAAAAGGGGTGAGCGTTGTTTGTATGGGAGGAGAGGAAAGGGAAGGTGAATATGTAGAGGGGAAGAAGGGGAAAGGAAGAAGGTAGGAAAAGGGGAAGGGAATTGAGAGAGATGTGTGTGTGGGGAAGGAAAGGAAGGGAGGAAAGTTAGTGGAATGGAAGCAGGGAAGAGGAGGTTTAGGGAAGGAAGAGAGAGTAAAAGAGAGAGGAAGATGGAAATGTGGAAAAAGAGGATGAAGAAAGATAGAGAGGACAGGGAAAAGAAAAGACAAGAGAAGAAAGAATAAGTGGAACAAAACAGAGACAAGAAACAGGTAGAAAAAATAAACTAGTAAATTATATACCGTGAAAAGAAGAAGGAGGGAAGAGAGAAAGAAAGAAAGGGAGAATAACGAAAGGAAGGAAGAAGGCAACAAGGGAAGGTGAGTAACATGGAAGGGTGGAGGGTGTAGGGAAAGATAGGAAAGGGAGAGGGAAGGAAGGAGGAGGAAGGGAGAAGAAAGGGAGAACGTTTTATGTAGGGGAAAGTGGGAAGAAGGATGGAAGGAGGAGAAAAGAGAGAGGTAGTGAGGCGCTTGAGTATGGGAAAGAAGGGAAAGGAAGAAAGAGGAAAAGGAAAGTAGAGAGAAAGTAAGGAGGAGAAAGGGAGTAAGGTGTGTATATAATGAGGGAAAGGTAGAAGGATAAAGGAAGGAGGAAGGAAAAGGAGAGGTAGTAATGTGTGTAAGGGAAGAAGGGAAAGGAAGAAGGAAGGAAGGAAAGAGTAGAGTGGAAGGTTTAAGGTGTTTTTAAGGGAAGGAAGGAAGAAAAGGAAGAAGGAAGGAAGGAAAGAGGAGAGGAGAGTGGAAGGATTAAGGTGTTTTTATGGGAAGGAAGGAAGGAAAGGAAAAAGGAAGGAAGGAAAGAGGAAAGGAGAGTGGAAGGATTAAGGTGTTTTTATGGGAAGGAAGGAAGGAAAGGAAAAAGGAAGGAAGGAAAGAGGAAAGGAGGGTGGAAGGATTAAGGTGTTTTATGGGAAGGAAGGAAGGAAGTGGAGGAAAAGGAAGGAAGGAAAGAGGAAAGGAGGGTGGAAGGATTAAGGTGTTTTATGGGAAGGAAGGAAGGAAAGGAAAAAGGAGGGAAGGAAAGATGAAAGGAGGGTGGAAGGATTAAGGTGTTTTTAAGGGAAGGAAGGGAGGAAAGGAAGAAGGAAGGAAGGGAAGAGGAAAGAAGGGTGGAAGGATTAAGGTGTTTTTATGGGAAGGAAGGAAGGAAAGGAAGAAGGAAGAAAGGAAGGAAAGAGGAAAGGAGAGTGGAAGGATTAAGGTGTTTTTATGGGAAGGAAGGAAGGAAAGGAAGAAGGAAGGAAGGAAAGAGGAAAGGAGGGTGGAAGGTTTAAGGTGTTTTTATGGGAAGGAAGGAAGGAAAGGAAGAAGGAAGGAAGGAAAGAGTAAAGGAGAGTGGAAGGATTAAGGTGTTTTTATGGGAAGGAAGGAAGGAAAGGAAGAAGGAAGGAAGGAAAGAGCAAAGGAGAGTGGAAGGTTTAAGGTGTTTTTAAGGCAAGGAAGGAAGGAAAGGAAGAAGGAAGGAAGGAAAGAGTAAAGGAGAGTGGAAGGATTAAGGTGTTTTTATGGGAAGGAAGGAAGGAAAGGAAGAAGGAAGAAAGGAAGGAAGGAAGGAAGGAAGGAAGGAGGAAGGACACGTAAAAGGAGTGCATTGTTTGTATGGGAAAAAGGGAAAGGAAGAAAGGAAGGAAGAAAAGAGTAAAAAAAAAGATGGAAGAGGAGGGAAAAGTAAACGGGGATGAATGGAAGAAAACATGAAAAAAAGAGAAAGGCAGAAGAAAAAAAGGGAGGGAGGAAAGTAGATGGAATAGAAGCAGGGAAAGATAGATTAATACGGGATGGAAGGGAGGAAGAGGGAGAAAAAAACGAAGGAAAAAAACAGATGGAAAAAAATAGGTTGATGAAAAAACGGTCAAAAGAAAAAGTGAATAAAAAACATGAAAAGAGGAAGTAATAAAAATGGAAGAGAGGGAGAGAAGGAGGAGAGGAGGAGGGAAGAAGAAGGTGGAGGAAAGAAGGAGAGAAGGAGAGAAGGAGAGGTAAGCACGTCCCTCATTAGTGTGTGTGTGTGTGTGTGTGTGTGTGTGTGTGTGTGTGTACCGGAAACATTACAGGTAGAAGGAGTGAGAGAGATGGATGTGTGTGTGTGCGTGTGTATGTGTGTGTGTATGTGTGTGTGCGTGAGAGGGAGAGGGAGAGGGAGGGGGAGAGGCACATCATAGTCATTGCCTGTATTGATAATGATGGTTCGTGCTTGGCTGGTGTGTCTGCGGCTACCGAGTGACAGACAAATGGACGATGATGGGGGAGGCGTGCTGGAGGAGAAGGAGGAGGAGGAGGAGGAGGAGGAGGAGGAGGAAGAGGAGGAGGGGGGATGGTTGTTATATTAGTACAGGAGGATAAGGTGAAGAGAAAATAAGACAAGTTGTAGGATTGGAGCGAGAGAATGAAGAGAAGAAGAAGAAGAAGAAGAAGAAGAAGAAGAAGAAGAAAAAGAAGAAGAAAAATAGTAAGAAGAGTAGAATTTGTAATAGTATTAGTTGTAGTTGTTAAATGAGAAAGCAAAGACTAAAAGGAAAAGACGATAAAAGTAGAGAAAGAAATACGAGGAAGAACTGGAGGAGGAGGAGGAGGAGGAGGAGGAGGAGGAGGAGGAGGAAGAGGGTAAATATATATGCAACATGCGTGCGTAAAACTAGTAAAAATGTGACGTATTTATTTACGAAACAACTCTCCTCCGCCGATTTCTTCCTCTTCCTCCTCCTCCTCCTCCTCCTCCTCCTCCTCCTCCTTGAGCTCGTGTCTTACGTTACTATTTTTTTCTTGTTTTTAGTTTCGTTTGTTTAAGATTTTTGAGGTTGTTGTTGTTGTTGTTGTTGTTGTTGTTGTTGTTGTTGTTGTTGTTGTTGTTGTTGTTGTTGTTGTTGTTGTTGTTGTTGTTGTTGTTGTTGTTGTTGTTGTTGTTGTTGTTGTTGTTGTTGTTGTTGTTGTTGTTGTTGTTGTTGTTGTTGTTGTTGTTGTTGTTGTTGTTGTTGGTAGATATTTTTGTATATTTCGAATTTCTTTTTATATACTTCTTTGGTCTTTTCTTTGTTTATTTTTTCATTATTTTTATTTGTTCATTTCTATTTTCCAGGTGTGTAATTTGCTTTTATTTCTTGGTCGTTTACCTGGTGATGGAAAATGGCAGGGAAAGTGAAAGTGGAAGAACACAAGATAAAGAAAACGAGATAGAAGAACAGGAAAATGTAAAAAAAAAAAAAAAAAATCATAATAAGGAAAACATAAAAAAAGGGGGATGGAAAGAGGAAGGAAAAAAAAGCTAAAGTGGGGAGAGTGGAATGTGGAAGAGAGTCAAAGGAAATTATAGGAAGGAGAAGAAAGACATTGAAGGTAGACTGAAGGAAAGAAAAATATTAGAAGGAAGACTGAAAAAACGTCAAAAAATTACCAAAGGCCTAAAAAGAGATTAATCGGGTTCTAATGAGTGTTTCCTTAAGTTCACGGTATAGAAAAAAAGGTCAAACTACCACCAGGGCCATAAAACTACTCCAGGAAATGCCCTAAACTCATATGAAAGCCTTGGAAAATTTGATTGAATTGACTGAATGTAGACTTTTAATGAGTGTTTCCTTAAGTTCACGGAAAGAAAACTATTAGAATCAAGGAAGAGAAAAAACATCAACCATTACTAAAGGCCTAAAAAGATATTGATCGGGCTCTAATGAGTGTTTCCTTAAGTTCACGGTGCAGAAAAAAAGGTCACACTACCACCAGGGTCATAAAGCTACTGAAGGAAATGCCCTCAACTCATACGAAAGCCTTGGAAAATTTGATTGATTGAAGGTAGACTGAAGGGAAGAAATATATTAGAAGGAAGACAAAAAAACCCATCAACCATTATACCAAAGGCCTAAAAAGTGATTAATCGGGTTCTAATGAGTGTTTCCTTAAGTTCACGGTATAGAAGAAAGGTCACTCTACCACCAGGGTCATAAAACTTCTCCAGGAAATGCCCTAAACTAATATGAAAGCATTGGAAAATTTGATTGAATTGACTGAATGTAGACTTTTAATGAGTGTTTCCTTAAGTTCACGGAAAGAAAACTATTAGAATCAAGCAAGAGAAAAAACATCAACCATTACCAAAGGCCTAAAAAGAGATTGATCGGGTTCTATTGAGTGTTTCCTTAAGTTCACGGTGCAGAAGAAAGGTCGTACTACCACCAGGGTCATAAAGCTACTGAAGGAAATGCCCTCAACTCATATGAAAGCATTGGAAAATTTGATTGAATTGATTGAAGGTTGACTGAAGGAAAAAAAAATATTAGAAGGAAGACAAAAAAAACATCAACCATTTCCATAGGCCTATAAAGAAACTAATCGGGTTCTAATAAGTGTTTCCTTAAATTCACGGTGCAGAAGAAAGGTCACTCTACCACCAGGGTCATAAAACTACTCCAGGAAATCCCCTCAACTCATACGAAAGCCTTGGAAAATTTGATTGAATTGACTGAATGTAGACTTTTAATGAGTGTTTCCTTAAGTTCACGGAAAGAAAACTATTAGAATCAAGGAAGAGAAAAAACATCAACCATTATACCAAAGGCCTATAAAGAGATTGATCGGGTTCAAATGAGTGTTTCCTTAAGTTCACGGTGCAGAAGAAAGGTCACACTACCACCAGGGTCATAAAACTACTCTTCTTCCCTCCTCCTCTCCTCCTTCTCTCCCTCTCTTCCATTCTTATTACTTCTTCTTTTCATGTTTTTATTCACTTTTTCTTTTGATCGTTTTTTTTTTCATCAACCTCCTTTTTTTCTTTACCTCTTCATCTCTTCTTTCCTTCGTTTTTTCCTCTCTCTTCCTTCCTTCCATCCCTTTAGTCTATCTTTCCCTGCTTCCATTCCACCTGCTCATATGAAAGCCTTGGCAAATTTGTGAACTTGGCCGACGAAATGATTTAAAATAAGGAGTGAAAAAAATATTAAAGGGAGAGAGAGGGAAAAAAAAAACACATACATTACAGAGAAACAAAATGATGACTATAGATATAAAAAAAAGATTAGCTTCAAAGACAAACAATTACCACATCTCAGATTATAATGAAAGAAAGGTATGAATGAATGAGTGAGTGAGTGAGTGAGTGAGACGCATGAATGAGCGAGGCGGGGTTTGCATGACCGTATGTATGAAGGGAGTGTGCGAACAGGGAGTATAGAAGTGGAATACATGAATAAGAGAAGCGGAATGTATAATGTATAGATGAGAAGAATGCATTATGATGAGTGTGTGTGTGTGTGTGTGTGTGTGTGTGTGTTTGTATGAATGGAGAGTACACGTTTAGAGTTTATGAATGGAGTGTGTGTTTACGACTGAGAAATAGGAGGAGGAGGAGGAGGAGGAGGAGGAGTTAGGAAAGGTCAAGTTTAGGGCATACTCTACTACAGCGCGTGGCCTCAGTGCTCATCTCTGTTGCATTGACCCTCCGAGCTTGTGGTGGGCAGGAACACACCACCCCGGGGCACATGGCTATATAGTGTATCTTTATGCCAGAGTCGCCTTAGACCTTTTCTTCTACTCTTATTCTCTTTACCTGCTTCACTGTGTTTAACGATAATAAAGTAAAGGACGAGTTGGGAATACACGGTATTGCTCCGCGTGGCCATGGTGCATCTCGGTAACAACACTGTCCCTTAGGTATGTGGTTGTGGGTAAGAACTGTGATAGTGAAAAATTATAATGATTTTTTTTTTTTACATCTTCGCCTTTGGCGCCGGTAGGCTTTTTTTTGGGGGGGGTGGGGAGGGGCCTGATGGTATGGCCCAGCCCGTTGTGGCGCAGGCCAGTGTTTACAGTGGCGCTATCTTGCATTGCTGCCCTCCCGGAGCTCATCTTAAATCCTAGAATCTAGAGTCCGGGTTGATAGGTGATCTTCTGGACAGCATGTGGGTGGTTTTAAGCACTCGGCGGCGGCTGAAAAATCCCAGCTTGGTGGCACCGGGCGGGGATTGAACTCGCGTGGTCCTGAACGCGGCACCGTCACGCTGTCGACTCAGCCACCGCCTCCCCAACTTTGGTTGATTATGATGAATTTTGGTTGATAATGGTTGTGATAATGATGACGAACTGTGGTTGAAAATGACAGTGATAATGATGATATATATATATATATATATATATATATATATATATATATATATATATATATATATATATATATATATATATATATATATATATATATATATATATATATATATATATATATATATATATATATATATATATATATATATATATATATATATATATATATATATATATATATATATATATATATATATATATATATATATATATATATATATATATATATATATATATATATATATATATATATATATATATATATATATATATATATATATATATATATATATATATATATATATATACACACTCAATGTGATTGATTTATAATGTTTTTTTTAATTTTATTTCCCTCCGTGACCGTAGAAAAAATATTAGATGGGAGTAAAAAAAAAAAAAAAAAACATGTAAATGAAAAAAAGAGACCGGAGGGAAAGACGAGACGCAAAAAAAATAATGAAAAAAATACGATCAAGGAAAGCGTAATAAAAATAAATCACAAAAAAAAAACCATGAAAATGTTTTGATTAGCGTCAATACCTCATGCCGAAGACGAAACACACACACACACACACACACACACACACACACACACACACACACACACACACACACACACACACGAAAAAAAAAATGCAACAGTCAGTAAAAGAAAAGAAAAAAATTAAAGAGAACACAAGTATGGAGATGAATGCGGCGATGAGTCATAAATCAATTACTTCAGTTGTTTTACGAGACACTGAGTGAAATTATGCAATCGGAGCGTATCGCGGATATTATAGGTTGTGTGTGTGTGTGTGTGTGTGTGTGTGTGTGTGTGTGTGTGTGTGTGTGTGTGTGTGTGTGTTGTTACCTGCACAAGTACACACACACACACAAAAACACACACACACACACACACACACACACACACACACACACACACACACACACACACACACACACACACACACACACACACACACACACACACACACACACACATACATATCCTTGAGGCAATCCATCGTTCATTTTTCCTTCACTATCAACTCTCTCTCTCTCTCTCTCACCTTCAGCCATGCCTCCCTCTCGTTTAGCGTCTCCAACCCCCCTCTCCTCCTCCTCCTCCTCCTCCTCTTCCTCCTCCTCCTCCTCCTCGGGTTGTCTTTAGTTTCTTCGAGTCTGTATGCGTGGAGGAGTCTGGAGGTGCGTCAAGAATTTTAACACCACTACCCCGACTGAGGACATGTGGTGGTGGTGGTGGTGGTGGTGGTAGGTTCCTGTTCTTTGGTCATGTTCGTGTTGTCCTTTGGTGGTGGTGGTGGTGGTGGTCTTGTTTTAGGCGTGTAATAATTGTTGTTGTTGTTGTGATGGTTGGTTGTAGTGGTGGTGGTGGTGGTATTGGTTGTTGTGTAGTTGCTGTTGTTGTTGTTGTTGTTGTTTTTGTCTGTTAATTGCACTTAAACGTCCTTGGGAGTGTGTGTCTGTGTGTCTTTTTTTATGTATGACCGTCGTGTGTGTGTGTGTGTGTGTGTGTGTGTGTGTGTGCGTGTGTGTCCTTGCTTGTAGGAGGCGCCGGTGGTTCTGGGAGAAAGATAAAAAAAAGTCTTCTTCCTTAATAAAGAACTAAAGAAAGAAAAAAACACTATGATTTCTATGGGTACCCAAAATTTATTCTTAGACAATTCATTTTACAAGAAAATTGATTAAAAAAAACCTGATGATTAAACAGAAGGAAATTCGGAGCTCATAGAGAAATAATAATAATAATAATAATAATAATAATAATAATAATAATAATAATAACAATAACAATAACAATAATAATAATAATAATAATAATAATAATAATAATAATAATAATAATAATAATAATAATAATAATAGTTCTTTCTCTTCCTCTGAGTTTAAGTAAGTAAATAAATAAGAATATCCAAATAAGAAAGATACAAAAAAATACAATCATGATCTATTTCCAAACACCGACACCTTTACCTGTCTCTATGTTTGTCTGTTTTTATCGTTGGTCTGAGTAAAAAAAAAAAAAAAAACGAGTAATGCAAAAAAACAAAACAAAAAAACAATAACAACTAAACACAATACAAACATTATCTATTTTGAAACACCGATAGATAACCTTGCCTATCAATTTCTGCATCTTTATTTCTGTTTGTCTATTTTTATTTGTTTTCTGAACTTAGATAAAAAAAAACATGAAGAATGACACCCAAAAAATATAAGCAGACAGTGTGTTTTTTTTCCTCCTTTTTTCCTTCTCCGTTTATTATTCTCCTTTTTGTTCCGGCGCTTGTCTATTTTTTCCTTTGTTTTTCTGAGGTTAGATAAAAAAAAAGCACGAAAAATGAGACCAAAACAACAACAACAAGCAAATAGTGTGTTTTTGTTCCTTTTCTTTTTCCTTTTTCGTTTATTATTCCGCTTTCTTTCTTTTTTTCCCGGCACTTGTTTATTTTTTTCCTTTGTTTTCCTGAGTGACGATAGAGACAAAGAAACCACGAAGACTGACGCCAAGAAAACATAAGCAAATAGCGTTGTTTTTTCCTCTTCTTTTTTCCTTCTTCGTTTTTCATTCCACTTTCTTTCTCTTCTTTTTTCCTTCTTCGTTTTTCATTCCACTTTCTTTCTCTTCTTTTTTCCTTCTTCGTTTTTCATTCCACTTTCTTTCTCTTCTTTTTTCCTTCTTCGTTTTTCATTCCACTTTCTTTCTCTTCTTTTTTCCTTCTTCGTTTTTCATTCCACTTTCTTTCTCTTCTTTTTTCCTTCTTCGTTTTTCATTCCACTTTCTTTCTCTTCTTTTTTCCTTCTTCGTTTTTTATCCCACTTTCTTTCTCTTCTTTTTTCCTTCTTCGTTTTTTATTCCACTTTCTTTCTCTTCTTTTTTCCTTCTTCGTTTTTTATTCCACTTTCTTTCTCTTCTTTTTTCCTTCTTCGTTTTTCATTCCACTTTCTTTCTTTTTTTTTTTCCTTCTTCGTTTTTCATTCCACTTTCTTTCTCTTCTTTTTTCCTTCTTCGTTTTTCATTCCACTTTCTTTCTCTTCTTTTTTCCTTCTTCTTTTTTATTCCACTTTCTTTCTCTTCTTTTTTCCTTCTTCGTTTTTCATTCCACTTTCTTTCTCTTCTTTTTTCCGTCTTCGTTTTTCATTCCACTTTCTTTCTCTTCTTTTTTCCTTCATCGTTTTTCATTCCACTTTCTTTCTCTTCTTTTTTCCTTCATCGTTTTTCATTCCACTTTCTTTCTCTTCTTTTTTCCTTCATCGTTTTTCATTCCACTTTCTTTCTCTTCTTTTTTCCCGGCGCAATTTCACCGCTGGAATTTATTTTTCTTACGCGGTTTCACCTTTTCCTTACAAGAGTATTTTCCTTGATCACCGTTTACTCTCCATTGCCTGTAATCAATCACTGTCACCTTTTCATGTATGTCTTTATTTATGTTCACGTCCACATCTACATAGTTCATTTCACTGACAACTTTTGCCTCTCCATTTCTACCTATCTTTTCATATATTTCTATCCCTCTCCGTTGATCTGAGGTAAGGTAAATAAGGTTAAAAGTCACTTAGAATGATAAGTATTACAAAGAAACAAAGAAACCGAGCATAACCGATTTCAAAACACACACAATCTCTACCTGTTTGTTTCCACCTGTCTTTTTTTTTCTAGCTATTAATAAAAGTTAACAGAGGAAATGAAGCAGTAACCCTCGAAAAAAGGGACAAAAAACAACAGCAAGACAAGCATAACCTTTTTCAAGCCACACACAACCTTGCCTACCTGTCCATTTATCCACCAAGGTAAATGATAACGAAAGCTGAATGCGAAATAAAATAGGGAATAAAGAAAAATAAATAGAAATAAAGAAATGTAAAGAAAAACACCGACAACCTTATATATGTACCTGTCCACTTAGCCTTCAAGGTAAATAATAATGATAATGATAAAAGAAAGAGAGGAAAAAGAGAGAGAGAAAAAAAAGACGAAATAGAGGCGGTGAGACTGGAAGTGAAATGTGGTGAGTGATTGTGGTGGTGAATTGCGGTTGGTGGTGGTGAGGGTGGTGGTGGTGGTGGTGGTGGTAGTGGTGGTGGTGGTGGTAAGGGTGGTGGTGGTGGTGGTGGTAGTGGTGGTGGTGGTGGTGGTCATTACATCCCCCCCCTCATCTATCAACTCGTCAACACACACACACACACACACACACACACACACACACACAAGGACACTATTTTTTTTTCTATCTTGCATTTTCTTTTTTGTTTTTTTCCTTGCGATTTTTCATTATTTTGCTTTGTTTTTCTTTTTTTCTTTTTAGTATCAGTTTTCTTTTTTTTTCGGGCGTGGATTTAACTATTTTTTGTGTATGTTTGTTTATGTGTGTGTTTTCCTCTTTTATTTTCTTCTTCGTTTATTTTTTTTCCTCTTTCTTTTTTTTCCGATGTAATTTCACCGCTGGAGTTGTTGTTTTTTCTTTCGCGGTTTCACCTTTTTTTTCTTTCATCACTGCAAGAGTATTTTCCTTGATCACCATATATTTTCCATTATCCGTATTTTATCACGCACTTTTTCATGTACTTATTTTATTTTCACATCCACTGTCTCTCATTTCTATATTTCTTTCACCGTTATCAGCGTTCAATAATATTTTTCTTTTTATCTTTTCTTTTTCGTCACCTTAAGATAACATTTTTTTCTTTTCATAATTGTCTTGGCGTGTTCTATATTTTTTTCCTTAATTAATGTTCACCGCCTTTTGTTTTGTCTTTATTTTCTTCATTGTTTTGGTTTTGTTTGTTTTTTTCCTTTTTTTCGGTTTTCTTCTTTTCTACGGGTGCAGATTTGATTTTCATGTGTGTGTGTTTTCCTCTTTTTTTCCTCCTCTTTTCCTCCTGGCTTCTGTTTTCCTTTTATTTTCTTCGCATCGCTAGACTTGGTCAGGAGCAACACCTTCCTTCTTGTATTGCACTGTGTTGCGCGGGCGTTGCACACTGAAAACTAAAACAAAAAACAGCAGGTAAACACAGGTGCTACGAAGGAGGTGTTACTTGCGCCGGAGTCAGTAACATAGGTGAGCACAGGTAAATATAAGGTTAGGACAGGTGAAGATAATGTTGGGTTAGGTAAGCATTAGGTTGGGTTAGGTAAGGATTAGGTTAGCTTAGGTGACGATCGGCTAGGTCAAGATTAGGTTGGGTTAGGTAAGGATTAGGTTAGCTTAGGTGACGATCGGCTAGGTCAAGATTAGGTTGGGTTAGGTAAGGATTAGGTTAGCTTAGGTGACGATCGGCTAGGTCAAGATTAGGTTGGGTTAGGTAAGGATTAGGTTAGCTTAGGTGACGATCGGCTAGGTCAAGATTAGGTTGGGTTAGGTAAGGATTAGGTTAGGTTAGGTGGCGATCGGCTAGGTCAAGATTAGGTTGGGTTAGGTAAGGATTAGGTTAGCTCAGGTGGCGATACGGCTAGGTAAAGATTTGGTTAGGTTAGGGAAAAATATGGTTAGGATAGGTATAGTTTTGGTTAGGTTTGATAAAGGTTAGGTTAGGGTAGGTTAGGACAGGTAAAGATTAGGTTAAGTTAGGTAAGGTAAAGATTAAGTTAGGTTAGGTAAAGGTTAGTTTATAGGTAAAGATTAGGTACAGATTAGATTAGGTAAGTTAGGTAAAGATTAGGTACAGATTAGATTACGTAAGTTAGGTAAGTATTAGGTAAGGTGAGATAAAGAACAGATAATATGATAATGGAGAAAATATAAAAGTTAATCAATTTCGGATAAAGCTAAACTAAAAACCAGTAGTATTGTTATCTTAAAGTATTCGATTAGCGACGTTAAGCTAAACCTCATATATGTGTGTTTGTTCAGATCACTCAGTCACTTCAAACCCACCTTCGCCCTGTCATTACTAAGCGACAGGTAAGCTATTTAAGAGGATAAGGACCATTAGTTTTATATAAATTTGAATAGGTCGAGTTAAACTAATCCACGTGTGTCTGAATAGGTTTGTTTAGGTCACTCAGTCACTTCAAATCTATCTTCATCTCTTCATTACAAAACGACAGGTGAGCTAGCGACAGGTGATATATTTAAGAGGATAAGGACCATTAGTTTTATATAAATTTGAATAGGTCGAGTTAAACTATTTCACGTGTATCCGAATAGGTTTGTTTAGGTCACTCAGTCACTTCAAACCCACCTTCGTCTTCTCATTACTAAGCGACAGGTGAGCTATTTAAGAGGATAAGAACCATTAGTTTTATATAAATTTGAACAGGTCGAGTTAAACTATTTCACGTGTATCCGAATAGGTTTGTTTAGGTCACTCAGTCACTTCAAATCTACCTGCGCCCTCATTACTAAGCGACAGGTGAGCTATTTAAGAGGATAAGAACCATTAGTTTTATATAAAATTGAATAGGCCGAGTTAAACTAATCCACCTTTATCTGAATGTTTGTTTTTCTCCTATTCTTCGATTCTTTAATATTCTCCGCCTCCTCCTCTTCCTTCTCCTTCGTCTTCTTCTTTTTCAGCTTCATCTGGTGTTCTTTTATCTTTTTCTCTGTATCATTTTTATTCTCCACATCCTTCTACTTTTCCTTCCTTAATCCAGTTTTCTTCCATCTTCTCAGTTACTTCAAACCTTCCTTCCACCTCTCATTACTAGGCGACAGGTGGGCTGCTTAAGACGCGGCCATATGCACACCCACCCTCACCTGCCCAATTAAAAGCCCCGTAACCCGCGTAAGCCCCGCCAGGTAAAGATTCGCAGGTAAGACGGAAGGACGCGCGCTAAACCCCTCGACTCTTAACGCTTCCCCTTAGCAAAACAGCGACAGGTAAAAAGGTAGAGAGAGGGAGATGAGACGCAGTTCAGACTTCACACCTCCCTTATCCCGTGGCGCAGGTGAAAGAACGGTGGACAGGTGTGAGTGAGAGAGAAGCAGGATATATTTCTTGTGTTATAATCCTTCTTTTTACAGTAAACAAAGCGACAGGTAAAATGGTAGAGAGAAGGGGAGATGAGACGCACTTCACACTTAACACTTTCCTTATACTGTGGCGTAGGTGAAAGAACGGTTGACAGGTGTGAGCGAGAGAGAAGCAGGATATATCACCACTGTTACACTCCTTTTTTATTTTTTTACATTGTTAAGAGAAGAGGAGATCGAAAGAAGGAGAGATTAGTTGTTTATGCACTTTCCACTTCTCTTAAATTTTGGCACAGGTGAGAGAAAGTGAACAGGTGTAAAGGAAAGAGAAGAGAACGATATATCTCCGTTGTTACACTTCCTCTTTTTACACCGTTAACAGAAGAGGAGAAAGAAAGAGAGGTTAGATATTTATGCACTTAATACTTCCGTTATACTTTGGCACAGGTGAGAGAAAGGTGGACAGGTGTAAGGGAGAGAAGAGAACGATATATCTCCGCTGTTACACTTCCTCTTTTTACACCGTTAAGAGAAGAAACGATAGAGATAAAGAGAGATTACATGTTTATGCAGGTGAGAGAAAGGTGAACAGGTGAGAGGGAGAGAAAAGCACAAAATATCCCCGCCGTTACACTTCATTTTTAAGGGTAAGAGAGAGATAAAGGCAGGTAAAGAGATAAAAAGGAGATATTAGCCGCTCAGGTACACACACACATCTCTACTTTGGCACAGGTGAGAGGAAGGCGGACAGGTGAAAGGTTAGAGAAGGGCACAAAATATCCCCGCTGTTACACTTAATTTTTTCAAGGGTAAAAGAAAGAGAAAGGCAGGTAAGGAGATAAAAAGGAGATATTAGGAGCTCAGGTACACACACTTCTCTATTTTGGCACAGGTGAGAGGAAGGCGGACAGGTGTGAGGGAGAGAGGGAGCTAGATATCCCGGCTTTACACTTCATTTTTTTAAAGGTAAGAGAGAGAAAAGCAGGTAAGGAGATAAAAAGGAAATAATAGGCGCTCAGGTACACACACTTCTCTACTTTGGTACAGGTGAGAGGAAGGCGGACGGGTGTAAGGTTAGAGAAGGGCACAAAATATTCCCGCTGTTACACTTCATTTTTTATAGGTAAGAGAAAGAGAAAGGCAGGTAAGGAGGAGATTTTAGGCGTTCAGGTATATACACACTTCTCTTCTACTTTGGCGCAGGTGAGAGGAAGGCGGACAGGTGTAAGGGAGAGAAGGGCGCTTGGTATCCCGGCTTCACACTTCACTTCTCACAGGTAACAGATTGGCGCGTAAGAAAGATTAGATGCTCCGGTAATTAACAGGTATCCGCAGGTGTAAGAGAGGAAGGAAGGCGCGTTGATCATTCCCGCCGTTAAACGCTTCCCTAACGTTAAGTAAATGAGGCGATAAAACAGGTAAAATAGAGGACGGTATGAGACGCTAACGCACTCCACTCCTCGTTTACCTTGATGCTTGTGAAGGAAAGGAGAGGTAGACAGGTGAGAGGGAGAGAGAGAGAGAGGGAGAGGAGGCGCTAGGTATCTCCGCTGTAACTCTTCTTGTACCGTTAACAGGAAGAAGTAACGGACAAAAAAAATTAAAAGAGGGAGATGAAGGGAGAGGCAGATGAAGGGAAGGTAGGCAGGTGAGAGAGAGAAAGAGAGAGAGAGAGAGAGAGAGAGAGGAAGCGCTAGGTATCTCCGCTGTTACTCCTTTTGTACCGTTAACAGGAAGAAGTAACGGCCGAAAAAAAAAAAGAGGGAAGGTTTCAGGCCATCTTCACACTTGTCTTTAACTGACGCAGGTAAGGGAAGGAAGGTGGACAGGTGTTAGAGAGAGAGGGACAGGAACACTAAACTATCCCCGCTGCTACACTCCTCTTCGCCGTTAACAGAAGGAAGGGACGGGAGATAAATAGGATAGGATAAGGATATATATTTAGGATAGGATAAGGATATGTATTTAGGATAGGATAAGGATATATATTTAGGATAGGATAAGGATATGTATTTAGGATAGGATATTGAGGGAGATAAATAGGAAGGATAAATTATATGCCTCTTCACACCTTTAATTAGCGCAGGTGAGCAGGTGGACAGATGTGAGAGGGAGAGGAAGCGTTAAATATCTCTGCTGTTACGCATTTTTTTTACCGTTAACAGAAATATTTGACGGGAGATAAAGAGGAGAAAAAAAGGAGATTCTGTCTCCTCACACCTTTCTTTAATTGGCCCAGGTAAATAAAAAGTAAACAGGTGTGAGGGAGAGAGAGGAAGCGTTAACTATCTCCGCTGTTACGTTTTTTTTTTTTTTTTACCGTTAACAGAAATATTTGACGGGAGATAAAGAGGAGAAAAAAAGGAGATTCTGTGCCTCCTCACACCTTTTTTAAATTAGCGCAGGTAAATAAAAAGTAAACAGGTGTGAGGGAGACAGAGGAAGCGTTAACTATCTCCGCTGTTACGTTTTTTTTTTTTACCGTTAACAAAAAGATTTGAAGGGAGATAAAGAGGAGAAAAAAAAAGGAAATTCTATGTCTCCTCACACCTTTCTTTAATTGGCGCAGGTGAATGAAAAGTGATCAGGTGAGAGGAAGAGAGGAAGCATTAATCACCTTCGCTGTTTCTCCGTTTCATTTGATTTATTTTCACCGACAAGAGAAGAAACTGAGTAGATTATTAACAGGTAAGAGAGGTAAAAAAAATAATGGGAGGTAGATTATGAGCAGGTAAGAGAAACAGGCAGAGTAGGAAATGAAAGGTTAATGGAAAAAATATTACAGGTGATTGGATGCAGGTAAAAACGATGCTTAGTCACTACACGCTTTCCTTTCACTGTCGCAGGTAAAACAGACAGGTGTTCAAGAGTAAAGAAGAGAGGATTAGGAGCGGTAAGTCTCTCCATCGTTACGCATTTCTTTTTTATTACAGTTAAACAGAAAAAAATATATATAACAGGTGGGGAAGATGCTAGCCCACTTCACACATTCCTTTCACTGGCGCAGGTAAAACAGACAGGTGTTCAAGAGTAAAGAAAAGAGGAATAGTAGCGGTAAATCTCTCCATCGTTACGCATTTCTTTTTTATTACAGTTAAACAGAAAAAATATATATATAACAGGTGATTTGATGCAGGTAGGGAAGATGCTAGCCCACTTCACACATTCCTTTCACTGGGGCAGGTAAAACAGACAGGTGTTCTGGTGTAAGGAAGAGAAGGAGAGGAGCGGTAAATCTCTCCATCGTTACGCATTTCTTTTTTATTACAGTTAAACAGAAAAAAAAATATACCAGGTGATTTGATACAGGTAAGGATGATGAGAGGCCACTTCACACTTTCCTTTCACTGGCGCAGGTAAAGTAGACAGGTGTTCAGGTGTAGGGAAGAGAGGGATAGGAGCGGTAAATCTCTCCAGCGTTACGCACTTTTTTATTACAGTTAAACAGAAAAAAAACATAACAGGTGATTTGATACAGGTAAGGATGATGAGAGGCCACTTCACACATTCCTTTCACTGGCGCAGGTAAAACAGACAGGTGTTCAAGAGTAAGGAAGAGAGGAATAGGAGCGGTAAATCTCTCCATCGTTACGCATTTCTTTTTTATTACAGTTAAACAGAAAAAAATATACCAGGTGATTTGATACAGGTAAGGATGATGAGAGGCCACTTCACACATTCCTTTCACTGGCGCAGGTAAAGTAGACAGGTGTTCAAGAGTAAGGAAGAGAGGGATAGGAGCGGTAAATCTGTCCACTCTTATGCAATTTTTGTTTTTTACAGTTAAACATAAAAAAAAATATAACTGGCGATTTGATTCAGGTAGGGAAGATGCTAGCCCACTTCACACTCTCCTTTCACTGGCGCAGGTAAAAAAAAAAAAAAAAAAAAGGCATACGGGAACAATAAAGAAAGGGAAAGGAGCGCTAAAATCATCCACCGTTCCGCTGTTTTTTTTTTTTTTATCGTTAATAGAAAAAAAAATATTAAGTCACTTCATACGAAAAGACACGATTTTTAGTCACTAGCGAAATGGTAACTTAACTATGACGCAGGTGGAAAAATACGCCCAGGTGTATATATTTCTTAGGCACTTTTATATCGCTAATTAAGGAAACGACAGGTGATTTGAGACAGGTAAAGGCGATATTAAAAGTCACTAGCGAAATGATTACTTAACTATGACGCAGGTGGAAAAATACGCCCAGGTGTATATATTTGTTAAGCACTTTTGTATAGCTAATTAAGGAAACGGCAGGTGATTTGAGACAGGTAAAGGCGATATTAAAAGTCACTAGCGAAATGATCACTTAACTTCGACGCAGGTGGAAAAATACGCCCAGGTGTATATATTTGTTAAGCACTTTTGTATAGCTAATTAAGGAAACGGCAGGTGATTTGAGACAGGTAAAGGCGATATTCAGCCACTTACGAAATGATTACTTAACTTCGACGCAGGTGAAAAAAATGCCCACAGGTGTAAAGATTTGTTAAGCACTTTACATCGTTAATTAAGAAAAGAACAGGTGATTTGAGACAGGTAAAGACGATTCCAAGCCGCTCAATCCTTACTTAACTTCGACGCAGGTGAAAAAAAATGCGCACAGGTGTAAACATTTGCTGGTCACTTTTCTACCGTTAATTAAGAAAGACAGGTGATTTGAAACTGGTAGAGACTATACTTATACACTCAATCCTTACTAAACTTTGACGCAGGTGAAAAAAAAGCGCGCAGGTGTAGATATTTGTTAATCACTTTTCCCCCGTTAATTAAGAAAAGTACAGGTGATTTGATACGGGTAAAGACGGCCCTAAGCCACTCAATCCTTACTTAACTTCGACGCAGGTGAAAAAAATGCTCACAGGTGTAGATATTTGTTAAGCACTTTTCCCCCGTTAATCAAGAAAAGTACAGGTGATTTGGGACAGGTAAAGAAGATCCTAAGCCACTCACTCCTTACTTAACTTCGACGCAGGTGAAAAAAATCCGCACAGGTGTAAACAGTTGCTTAACTTTTTTTTTACCGTAATTAGATAAAGGACAGGTGGGCTAACACAGGTAAAGGCAACACTAAAACATTTGATTATCACCGAAACTAACGCAGGTGAAAGACAGGCCCACAGGTGCAAATATTTTCTAAACACTTTTTTTAACCGTAATTAGGATGAGGACAGGTGGGCTAACACAGGTAAGGACAACACTAACACACTGAAATATTACCGAAACTAACTCCGGTGAAGGACAGTCGCGGAGGAAGAGGCGGGTATCGAAATATCCCACCTTCCGAATTTGACCTCTCTTCCGGCTGCTTTTCTATACACCTTTTTTTAATAGGGGTAACAAAAAAAAAAAGGGGTAACAAAACAAAAACAAAACAAAAAATGATTAGCGGGCTTTTTTTTTATCTTTTCTTTCTGGTGTAAATATTTGTCAAGCACTTTTCCTCACGTTAATTAGTGAACGAACAGGTGGGTTAGTACAGGTAGAGACGATGCTACAGCGCTCAAGACAGGTGAGAAAAAAATACGTTTAAATGTAGAAGTAAAATCGTTGAATATTACTTTACCGACGGGATGTATTTTTACCGATAAGAAAGTGAGTAGATTATGGACAGGTAAGAGACAGGTAAAAATATAATGAGAGGTAGAGTATGAACAGGTAACTTAATCAGGTAGAAAAGGGAAATGAAAGGTAAATTAGCACAGGTAGAGACGGTTGGAAAATAATGTGAGAGGTAGATTAACAGGTAAGAGACAGGTAGATGAAAAATGAGAGATAGATTATGACCAGGTAAACGAGAGACAATTAGAAAAGGAAATTAAAGGTACATTAACACAGGTAGAGACGGGAGAAGGAAAATAAAAGTTAAATTAGGGACAGGTAGGAGAAAATGGTAGAGACGAGAAGACAGTGAGAGGTAGACCAGGTAGAGTAAAAATAAAAGTGAGAGTAATGCAAGAGAGGGTAGAGAAAAAATGAAAGGTGGATGAAGGGGAGGTAAGAGAGACAGGTAGAGAATATAATAAGAGGTAGATTATGAAAAGGTAGAGACAGACAGGTAGAGACAAGAAACATACGTTGTCACACCGCTAACTAAAACTACCTGCGTAAAACTAGCGACAGGTAAGAGAGAGAGAGAGAGAGAGAGAGAGAGAGAGAGAGAGAGAGAGAGAGAGAGAGAGAGAGAGAGAGAGAGAGAGAGAGAGAGAGAGAGAGAGATTCCCTCCGCCGGTTAGCTATTAAAACTTCTTTCAACTCTTCATAACAATCCAATGACAGGGAGCGGTAATGATGGAGGAGGAGGAGGAGGAGGAGGAGGAGGAGAAGGAAGAAGAAGAAAGAGATTAGACCGAAAAGATGATTGAAGAGAACTGAAGAAAATAAATAAAGTAGTTGAAAAAAGCAGAAGAGAAAAAAATCAGTTATACAAATTAAATAAAAGTAGAAAGGAAAAAATGAAAGTCGTAGAAAGAAGGAATAAGAGAAAAAAAAGGACTGAAGAGGAAAACTAAAGAGAATAATAATAATAAGAAGAAGAATAGTTAGATAAATAGAAAAAAAAGTTAGAGTAGAACCAAAAAGAAATAACTAGAAGACAATAAAAATAGCAGAAAGAAGGAATATGAAAAACGACTGAAGAAATAAACAAAAGAGAAGAAGAGGAACTAGAGGAGAACCAAGAGGATAAAAGATAAAAAACGAAGGAAATTAAAGAAATGCGAGTTGTGTACGAGAAAGTTAAAGGATAAACAAAGATAACAAAATGTAGGACAGAAGACGAGGAGGAAGAAGAAGAAAAGGAGAAAAAATATAGATGAGGCGCCGAATTAGCATCACCTGAGTCACACCTGTCCTCCATACCTGCTCTCCACACCTCCCAGTGCCCAGGTAAACACACCCAAGACGCCGCTACCCCGCCGCCGCCGTCACAATCGCCCCTACCATATACTTTCATTTTTTTCTTTTCATTTATCTTTTTATCTACCACCTCCACCTTTCCTTCCTTCCTTTCCTACTTCCTTCCTTTCTTCCTTCCTTCCTTCTTTCCATTCCATTGTTTAATTATTTCATTATTTTCTTCTCTCCTTCCTTTCTTTCCTTCCTTCCTTCCTTCCTTCCTTATTTCCACCTTTCCATTCCTTTGTTTTATTATTTTATTGTTCCTTTCATTCCCTATCCCTTTCTTCCTTCCTTCCTTCCTTCCTTCCTTCCTTCCTTCCCCATGAATTATTTCTTTATTCATTTTTCCTCTCATTCACTTTTCCTCCTCTATTCCTCCATTTTCCCCCGGTCCTTTTTTTTCCTGTTCTTCACTTTCTTTTATTTTTCTCCACTTCCTCCTCCTCTTCCTCTTCCTTTTCCTTCGTCTTCTTCAGTTTCATCTGGTGTTTTTTATCTCTTTCTTTGCATTATTTTTTTCTCCACTTCCTTCTACTTTTTCTTTTTTCCCCCATCATCACTTCTTCCTCTTCCCCCATTTATTCCTCCTCCTACTGCTATTCTCCGTCCTCCTTCTCTTCCTCTTCCTCTTCCTCCTCTTCCTCTTACACTTCCTCTTGTCTTTAAAATACAAACTCGTGCAGGAAGAGGAACACGTATCGCCCTCTTCCTCCTCTTCTTTTTCCTCTTCCTTTCGTTCTCCTCTTAAAGAACATAAAATCTTCCTCCTCCTCCTCCTCCTCCTCTTCCTCCTCCTCCTAGTCTTTTGGCACTCCTGGCACCACCACCACCACCATCACCACTATCACCACCATCACCACCGCAACCATCATCACCACCACAACCTCCACCACAACCACCACCACCACCACCGCCGATTTACAACACGAGTGGTTATGAGAGAGAGAGAGAGAGAGAGAGAGAGAGAGAGAACCGTCTATTGATCACTGCTGCTGCCTGGTTGACGAACTGTCTCTAGTCTCTCTCTCTCTCTCTCATCGTAATTATCGTCATCTTGTTCACTCCTCCTCCTCCTCCTCCTCTTCCTCCTCCTCCTCCTCCTCCTCCTCTTCCTCCTCCTCCTCCTCTTCCTCCTCTTCCTCCTCCTTGCAA